>NW_015386373.1:113733-166485 GCF_001527695.2 Protobothrops mucrosquamatus | reverse complement strand
ATTTTTAATGATTTTAAAGTTTCAGGGGATTTTTAAGGATAATTTTAATTGATCGGCCTGTTTAAATATTTCTTTTTAATTCGGCTTTTAATTATTGTATTTGTATTGTAGTTTTTATGAGGCTGTTAGCCGCCCTGAGTCCCATGAGGAGAAGGGCGGGGTATAAATTAAATTATAAATAAATAAATAAAATAAAATGGACTTTGGCATCCACTCAAAATACGCTCAACTCATTGAGGGGAGAGGAGTGGCAGCTCCTATAGCCTACTGGCAAATCAGGGCATCAGTCATAGTTAGACCCGTGGGAGAGTGGCTTATCCTTGGCCTAAAAGAAAAGGGTCATGTTTGGAGATACTGCTGCTGTAATTGCTTTGCAATGTAATAATAATCTGTAATATTAACCCTAACCCGGTTCAGGTCCACTTACAGGATTGGCTCCTGGATATAAGGAGCCCTCAGTGAGGCATAGACTTTTGGTCCAATACTTTGTTTATCTGGGTTGGTCACTGGGGACCAGGGACCAGGTGTTCTGTCTTCTGAGCTTTCGAACTCTAGGCCAGAGAGAAGCTCCCTGAAGATGAGTTCTAGCACGAGTCTGAAAACTCAGACGGCAGAACCGCTGGTCCCCAGTGACCGACCCAGATTGGTCACATTATCCTGGGACACATATTTTTGCCTTTTGTTTGTAGATCATAATAAAAAAATGCGATGGAGCTAGGGAGTTCTGTCCAGCCATACTTTCAGTTTTCACACTAAATGAGAACAGGGCATTGACGTCATGTGGGTCAAAAAGGGTGGCTAAGTAAAATTGCTTGGCACAGCTTACTGTTGGACAGGGCAGGGGGAGGAGCAACCATCAATAGTGTGCTCTATGATGGTTGATGAAATGTTATGCCTGAAACTAACTTGTCTGTCTGGGTTTTTATTGGGATTCATTCTTGACTTGGCATTTAAATAAAAAAAAAAACCACCCTGCTTCTTTGCCCCCTGACTTATACTTTTTATAATTTCCCTAAGATAAGCTTTAGTCAGTTGAACTTAATATCTTAATATTTTCACACCTTGCAGTACATCAGTCTTTTTTTCATACCGAGCCCATCCTAATGACTTCCATTTTACCTCGCTGTGGAACACCTTTGTAGTGTGATGCTAGGTTGACAATTTTGTTCTGCTTTTTAAAGGTCTGCTGAAAAATGAAGCCATTCCTGAAGGAGAAGATGCGGTTGCTGCAATTAATATAGAAGCTCTCTCTGAAGAAGAACAAGAAGAACTTAGAAGTGAGCTTGCTAAGGTAAATTTAATTTGGAATGACAACTTCTTGTGCGATCTTTAACACTAATCTGAAACATTTACTTATACACCTATATTTGAGAAAGATAAAATGATTAACAGATTGTGCAAAGTCATTTTGTATTTAACCATGATTTAAGAAACCACAGTAGGCTGGAAGCCACATTTTTGCTCCCTGTCCTTCTGAAGGGCTTCAGGGATTATACCTAGGGATGTTATCAGAATGGGAGGATCTAAAATTTAACCCCATTTAACTCTATTGGAGGTTCTGGAGCTAAAAGAACTTGCCTGCATGTTGACTTTGAGCTGTTCATGGGGACTTACATATTATTGGCATAATTATATATATTGTCAATGTGCCCCTTTTCTGATGTTGCTATGAATAAAATAAGCTTAGTTTTTCAAGAAGGCCTGAACAGTATGAATATATTCTAGGAAAGTCATATATCAGCATGTGGCTCCTGCAGCATCCCTGGTGTGGGGGGGAGCTAAAATGTTAAACATCTTTTTTAGGTTTTGGGTGAGTTGGAGTGAAATGGGAGGCTTAAAGGTACCTATTTCAATTTTCACAATCAACAGAAATGTACAAATTAAGCTGATTTCTCATTTGGTGGAGTAATGAAGCAAATGAATGACCCAAGGCACCCATTTCATCTGTTTAAAATAATCTAAGTCTTCCCTTAACACTATCCCCATGAATTTAAAAAAGCCATCTGTCTAGTGATGTCATCCCAAACTATACTTCCTATGGATTGCTCTTTTATAAAAAAAAAAACCCTCATACAGTAATTAAGGGTTGTTTTAGGATCTCTAGTTAAATAGTTATAGGTTACTTGAGGGACCATCTCTGTCTATTTGTTTCTAACCATCCAATCTGGGCCAGTAGGATGGGCGTGCTTTGGATCCCATTGGTTAAGGAATGCCTGTTGGTGGAACCTAGAAGACATGCTTTTTCTGCCATTAGGCTGACCTTATAGAAAATTCTCCCCCTGGAGATTAGGATGGCCCTAAACTTCCTAGCCTTTTTTGTGGTCCTAAAGACCTGTCTCAGGGCCTGGACCCCCGACTGCAAGAGGACCCACCTCCTTGCTGTGTTAGACTTGCTGATTGTGATATTTTTCTCAGCTGCTATGCGTTTGAATTTTTGTATTTGTGATGCAGTTATTTTTTACTTGAAACTGTTCTCTGCCCCTAGTCCCTTGTTGACATATACAGTTATACAAATTGATTAAATAAAAATATACTGTAGTGTTGTAGTAGATTCTTAATAAAGTTGAGATTTGATAAAGCACTTATGCACGTTTATGATATATAAAGGTTTTCTTGCTTAAATTTATGAACTGGTATAGATACTGCATATGAACTAGAATACAGTAGTTGAATACCAGATACTTATTGAATTTGAAGTGGCCTAATGTATTTGATTCCATTCTATCTAATGTGTATGTTGAAGTCTGCAGTAAAATATAGACATAAATCTTCTGAAAGAAATGCTAGTGAAGTGTGTGAAGTAGCATTTTCTTTATATATAACATTCTTTTCATTGCTTTGCTTTGTGGATTCTGTCCCATAGGTAGAAGAAGAAATCCAGACTTTGTCACAGGTGTTAGCTGCCAAAGAGAAGCATCTAGCTGAAATAAAGAGGAAACTAGGCATCACTTCACTGCAAGAACTGAAACAAAATATTTCTAAAGGGTGGCAAGATGTAACTTCAACAAATGCGTATGTTTATTTTGCTATTTGGGAGTGATGCGAAAGTGCTTGAGTTTAATTAATTGAGTTTCATGAATATTATCCAGAAAAACCTATAATTTGAGATGTAATGGGGCAGGATTTTTTAAAATTTGGGGTCTAGTGGAGAGGGAAGTTGAATTCTCTGCATGGATATCTCGTTATTGCTTTTTTCTGATGTACTTCATATGAACCATGGTTGTTGAATAAGTCATTATAGTCTAGTCTAGGCAAAATGTTAGACTATAAGTCATGTTTTATAATGTAAAACCCGGGTTCACACATCACAGGTAGACAAAACAAAACAAATGATGGTTTAGCATGGCATATGAATATAGCTGTTGTTTGTTGTCTTCCATTAGGAGAGCTTTCAAATGTTTAATATGTATATAGTATCTATGTCATGGCAATTTTATTAGTTAAAATAGAGTGGCAGATCATTTCCAGGCAAGTAATATTTAGAATTCTGCTAAACAAGTATATCAACATCCTTGCTCAATTTACTACTACTACTACTACTACTAGTAGTAGTAGTAGTAATACTAGTAATACTACTACTACTAGTAATACTAGTACTACTAAATACTTTAATTTTTAAAAATGTTGGTAGCTGAAGGCCAATCATTGTCTAAGATGAAAGCAATCTGACTTTTCTTTTATGTAGTTCCTTTTTTAAAAATCAAATACAATAACAAACCTTAGCAACAGATCAGTAACCTTAATTTATCTTAATAGATGAAAGCTTTGTTTAAAATTCAATCTAAAGTTGATGTTCAGTGGTTATTAAGAGACTTTGTTAATGTTTTTCATGGGATACATTACCTCTTAATTTTAAATGTGCTGAAAAGGGAAATAGACAATCTGAACCTTTAAGGTTCAGGGGTACAAAACCATGATGACAGAAATTGACTAACTTTCCGATACAGGTATAAGAAGACATCAGAAACATTGTCTCAGGCTGGACAGAAAGCGTCTGCTGCTTTCTCAACAGTGGGTTCTGCCATCACAAAGAAGCTGGAAGATGTGAAGTATGTTTTATTTTCTCCCTCCAGTTAGTTATTTACGTTGTAATGGAGATTAATTGTATCAGTTTTTTAAAAAAACAAAAAAAAAACAAAATGCTGTCTGTGCAGCAGAATCTCTAGATCCTTATTTTCTTTCTTGGCTGTCATTTTGAAATGTTTCAGCAGATTATCACCAACAGATAGGCAACAGAGTTCTAATGGTGAACGTTAATTCAATGGTTTCTCTATGCTCTGTTTTATTACTTGCAATTAAACAACTGATTAATTGCTTTTTAATACAGTTTAATAATGTTGTAATGCAGGGGTCCGAACCCCTGGGCTGCGGCCCACTACCTGGCCTTGAACTGCTCAGAACCAGGCCACAGAAGTGGCATGCGAGCATGCGCATGTGTATGCATTTCCACTTGCGCAAATGGCTGGTGAGCATGTGCACATGTGTTCCATTTGCGTGAGTGCCATGTGCGCATGCCTGCCTCTTGGGCGAATGGAACTGCGTGCGCATCCTTGCTCATCACTCTCACGGAACATTCCCCTCCCCGCCACCACCGGTCTGCAAAGTCGGAAGGGTTGGGGAACTCTGTTGTAATAGACTCAAAAGAATTTTGATTGCCAAACAATGTGAAGCATAATAAACCAAAATAATGATCAAAGGACAGTAAAAGGCCTTAGAGATTTTGCCTGTATTATGGATATAATTTTGATTCAAGTAATTTTTATTATTATAAATATAATTTTGATTCTAATAGTGTTTTTGTATTAGAACTTTTTTTTGTATGTGGTTGGTTTGGAATTTTGCAATTTACACTGAGTTAGATGGTTAGCAGAGACTTGACTAAAATATATTTGCAGTTGGCATGGGGAATATTGTTCCATTGAACTCATATGTACAGAACTCTCCACTTCTACAAGCTTCTCTTGAAGCACAAATTGACAAAAGGAAATGCTCTGAAACTTGCATTAGGAGCAATAAGCAGCTCAGACTATAAAAGTAGAAAATTTTCTAGGCAATAGCATGTTGTGAATGTTGTGAATTCCCCTGCATGGACTTGTAAATCTCAGAATTGCTTAGAATTAAACTGTTAATGTGGTTTTGAATTATTGTACAGTTGATGAAATTTGCAGAAAAATGCTTCTGCACCTTTAGGTGTCCTGGCAAACTAATATTATACAGACTATAGCTCTGAATTCCATTCCCTAGCATCAGGCTATAGATTTGCAGGTTGAAGGCAGGACAGTTATTAATAAAACTGAATATAACATAATATTTAGATAAAGCAAAATATAGATGTCAAATTAAAGCTGGAATCATCTGGCTGATCTATCTACACAAATAAAACAAATCACTGTATTTGATTTTAAAACTGCTGAATTGAAAAAGCTGGATTTTAATGCAGAGAATAATCTTATTTTGGCACTTATTGAAATCTTCAGATATCTACATATTTACAATACTTTGAAAAAGTATTTATATGGTATATTCTTTTATATAGAATCATATTCTTATTTCCAAATGCTGCTTGCTATCCTACAGAGTTTATGCATTTATTCTTTCAAGTGAGATGTCTAAAACAGAGGTCTCTAACCTTTCCGGTCTCCCGGACTGGAGGGAAGGAGAGCAGCTTCAAAATTAAAGCTACACACACTGGCGCAGCACTAGCAGCCATGTTCATGCATGCAGCATGCACTAACACTGTACGTGTGCGTGAACGGCCACACACCCCCACGGGGGCTAGCGGCCTGTTTGCGCATGTGCAAATAGACCACGCAAACCACCCAGGCTAGCAGTGCATGCGCAAATGGGCTGTGAACACCCGCCCCGCACTAGCATGTGCAAATGGTGTCACGGGCGCTAGTGCAAGTGGAGAATGCGTGCCCCGCATGCGCACAACGGCCAGCCATTTCCACGGCTCGCTGCCCAAGAGCTTGTGGCCCAGCCCCAGACCCTAAGTTGGGGACACCTGGGCTAAAAGGTTTGGAAAAAGGATGAGTCATTATATAAAGTCACCTGAAACTCCTCTATTCTTTTACAAATTCTACCACTACAGTACTGTCAAAAAATATTCTCTTCAAGGACATGCTAATCAGTTTTTATAACCAGATTTTCCTTTCTTTTAATGCTGCCATTTAGTATACGTTGTCTACAGCATTCAATTAGTATGCCTGCTATGAGGTAAAGTATGTATTGTTTACTAGAGTGCCCAAATTTGACAAAATGTGAATAGGAATGGCTCAGTTTGTTTGGTACAACTGCACCAGGATATTAAGTATATAAAAGTATCAGATTTATATACAAACTGCTTGGCACATCTGTATTTAAAGCAAGAGATACACTGAAAATGTGATGAATAGTTTGTTTGGGCGGAACCTATTTGTAAAGCTGTAAAACTACAGCTCTGAACATAATTCAGAGTAAAATTCATGTAACTATAGAAATCAGTAACAAATCTAAAATGATGGTGATAAGTACTATATGTGAGTGACAATCCTTTTAAAAATGAATACATTCCTCATCATCACTAACCAGATGGTGATGAGGAAAAAGAGTGCTTACTAAATTTAAAGTATCAGAGGTTACATTTTAAATACTATGGAATACTATTTAATTTTGTTTGTAGGTTCTCCCTACTTAGTCTGAGATTGCATGTATATTTCTAACTTGAATTTTTTTTCTTTTTTCTTTCATTAGAAATTCTCCAACATTCAAGTCATTTGAAGAAAAAGTGGAGACCCTAAAGGTAACATTTAACAATAAAATGTGTTGCTAAAGGGGAAGGAATTGGTTATAAAAGAATTAACTTACCAAGATACTAATAGTTTAACACTTAGGTTTCTCCCATCTATGGAATGAATTTTACATTTAGCACTTATTGCAACTGCAAGATAGAATAGAGAAGAGCTTTTATTCTTGAAAATAGAATAACATCGATTCAGTATGAATACCTTTGGAAATATTGTACTCTAGTGGAATAGTGCTTTATTCCATTTCGAGACTTTTTAACTTCATTAGTACATAATATGGTATCAGAATTCTGGAAATTATGAATCCAGACAGTAGTACTCATTACTTTTATCAATAAAACCAATTAAAGCCAAGCTTGCTAGGAATTCTGGGTGGTGTACTTACAGCAGATCTGAAGAACTCATAAAACATTTTTAGAATTGCTTTTGGGCAGAAGGTTCTGGGTTGATACTCTTAGCAAGGCAAGATGAGAGGCTTCCTAGGTGTAATAGTTTCCATGGAAAAAATATGCAAATAAAAATAGTGTTCTAACAGAAAATGGGGCGTGAATATATTCCAGTGGAAAAATTGCCCTCTTCAGTATTAGAGGTCTTTTTTTTTTTAATCCTCAGTCTAGTATTTTGCCACAAATTACTGGAAAGCTGTTGAAATGCCACATTTCCCAGAAAAATGCTAAAAGCGTACTTTGGATGGGGGAGGGAGTTCTATGGAAACCCTTCTTAAATTGATTTGCTGCCTTAAAGTGGTAAATGGCTGCTAAATATATAAGTGTACAGCAATTTACATGCCGGCTGAGGAATTCTGGGAGTTAAAGTCCACAAATGTTAAAGTTGCTAAAGATGAAAAAGATTGGTCTAAAACACAGATTATTTACAGCAGGGGTCATCAACCTTGGCCAACTTTAAGACTTGTGGACTTCAATTTACATGCTGGCTGAGGAATTCTGGGAGTTGAAGTCTACAAGTCTTAAAAGTTGCCAAGGTTGAGGACCCCTGATTTACAGTATCCACTGATTAGCCTCATAAAATTTTAAATTGCCCTTTTAGACTAAGGTTGGGGGAAATAAGCCTGCTGGAGCTGACTTTGGAGATGTCCTGAATTCTGCTGCCAACGCCAGTGCCACAGAAGCTACCCCAAAGCAGACTGAAGAGGAGACTCAATGATTGCCTCACCTTTGTACTGTCCACTGTCAGATGCTGCAAGCAAATGCTGAAGTGCATCACCTCTGCTATTGATTCCTCCAGAGTGTTCTTCTGTTTAGCACTTAGCTTTCTAAATATTTAATAGTTTCTTGAGGTTCAGAGTATTTTTGAACTAGGAAAATACACTTGCCTTTGTTAATCTGCAGGACAGGAATTTTTATGTATTTTGAGTATTAGGCTTAATTCCGGTCTAGGTAATCACTAAGTTACTGCATTACAAAAAATTAAAAACAGAGCTGGAACATTATGCCCATGTGACATTTACATTATGAGTCATCACTTCATGTCTGCTTTCACAGACAAACCTTGGAAGTCTTTGTCTAGCCATTAAGTGGATATTAATTGATATTCTTTGGCCAAATAAATTGGCCAAATTAATTAATATTCTTTGGCCAAATAAATTGGTTTGGGTTTTGCAATGGCTATTGTACCACTTTTCTTTTGCAGTTATGAAAGCTGAAGATGGGTAGCTTCCAAGCATGTCATCTGTGATTTATTGAAATTCTCCAGAAAATATGTCTTTTGACAGATCTCAGCCTGAAATACTTTTTTTTCCTTCAAGGTTACAAGTGGATTTAATTGTTTTTGCCTTGTCTACTGAATGTTGCAGAAGTAAAATGAGTTTATAGGCATGAAGCAGATGATAAATGTAAAAGCTTAATACAGCTTTCAAATCATTCCATGCTAATTAAAAGTGTTATATGTTTATTCCACTCTCATGAATTTAAATTATGGGAGAGTATATTTCATCCTCCTCTCCATTACTATTGGTAGAAGCTGTGGGCAGTTTGTACACATGTGTATGTGGATTCTGGGAGTTTGCATCTGTAAGAAAAGGCCTTCAATGAAATAGGAGCCTGTCTAAATTGAAAATCCATATTGAAGCTTGAGAATATATTTAATATTGCAATCATAGGTCAATTTCATATATAAAATATTAATTAAATTTGTTGCTCTAAAAAGATTTATATGTTTTATTTTCTGGCACATTATAAAACATATTTTGAAGATGTTTTTGCTTCTTTTAATCACCAAGCTTAAACTAGAACTAGAACACATCCTTAAGATGCACCGTAACTTGGGCTTTGACTTTATAGCTGCACCAAAAAGGCTACACATCATATAAGTCAACTTACGCTGTATTTGGCAGCTTTCTGTAGCATTTCAGATTTAGTCTGAGTACTTGATTACGTATACAAATAAAATGCATTGTATTGTCAAACACAAAAGGCTATCTGAATGTTTTCAAACATGGTTTTATATTTCATACAGTTCATTTGTATACATATTGAAGTTCAGTTGGATATTAGTTACTTTAAAATACTTAGCTATACTTCTTAACATAGTTTTCCCAGGATCTGCTTGTTGTCATTATATGAACTTGTTTAAAGAATTAAGTAGGCAGTTTTCTGATTTTTGATATATCGGACCAAAGCTTTATTTCTTGCACATCCAGCTTTTAGGTACTCTGTTTTTCCACAGGTTTTTCTCTTGCTTTACCATGCCTTCTAGCTCTATTCCACCACCCTTTCCCAGGTCCATTGGAACTAAGTTGTGCTGGGTATAGGTCCTTTTAACAAGAGAATCCCTTCTTAACTATTCCAGTCAGTTTCATATAGTGTGATTTTGTTTTTGTTTACAACAACCTTGTTCAGTTGAATTTTTCCCTATTTATATAATCAGGCTGTACTTCTTGCTGTGCTTTGGACTCATATGCCCTTCCACATACAAACAAACTCTGCACTGCAATTGCAGTTAGAACTTTTGTAAAATAAATATTGGCTTCCAACTGGTATGTTAGAGATTAGATAGTGGAAAACAAAATGAAAACTGCCATGTAAAGAAGCAAAATAGGATTATAAGATTATAAAGTATTTTATAATCTTTGGCTGTATGTGTGCACGTGGTCATAATCATAAACAAAGCAGCATTATACAATTTTGGATTATAAACCATGTGATAAATAACTATTACAGATAAAATTTAGTTTTCCTTACAAATGGAGATATATTTTGACGCAGCCTGATACTGAGACATCATAAGGTACAACACAGAGGATATAAGAATGAATGAAATGAATGAATGAAGCTGTGTATGCTCCAACACTGGAAGTTTTTAAGAAGAGACTGGACAGCCATTTGTCTGAAATGGTATAGGGTTTCCTGCCTGAGCAGGGGGTTGGACTAGATGACTTCCAAGATCCCTTCCAACTTTTTTTTATTATTATTGTTGTTGTTGTTATATTTGTTTTAGGAAATCATTCTCCACAGGTACAATAATTAATATAGACAGATACTATCAAACACTTGATATTCCAAGAATGGATTTGCAGATAAGTATTACATTCGGTCCTTTTGCCAATTGATTGATGGCTTGAATGGTTTTAGATGGCATCCTAAAAGTGCTAAATCCAGGATCTCCTCTTTGAAAAGCTTATTTATCCTCCAGATACTCTAGGTCAAGGGTGTCAAACTGCCAGTCCGTGGGCTGGTTTCATCATACCGGAGCCGCGCCCACCCCATTGCTGGCAATAGCGAAAAAGCTCCGATAAGTTGCGCGACATCACTTGACGTCGCGAGTTTGACATGTCTGCTCTAGGTACTGACACTCACTGGTGTGCTACTATAACATGCTTAACCAAGTTTAATTAAGATTTATTCCACCCAATTGATTGAATTGCACAACACACAATACAATCTGGATTGTGAACCCACTAGGCCAGTTTGTAGTTGTTAGGTGAATAAAACAAATATTTTAGATTTTAGAAAAACAATTCTTGCCATAAATAACATCTAAGTAAAAACCACAAGGTGGCAGTAGTTGAACAAAAAGACTGAACTCTTGATATAACAACAGTATCTTTTTAAACTTTGGTAACTTAGACACAATTGATTTGGTTACTCTGAATTAAGCAATAGGATGTTCATAGATGTGCAACTATTTTGAGTTTTCAGTTTTACAGTATAATTACCAACCATAGCTTAATTCTGGATATTTTGAGAAAACTTCATGAACATGTTAAAAAGTTGAATGGAAGACTGACATTTACTGATATTTATATGAGAAATGAAGAAACAGATGGAACTGCAAGGCACGGAATTTGAAAAAAAAAACACCTGAAATTCACTTATAGTATAATGCCCTAAGTGGTCCAATGATGTTGACATAAATACCATTAATTGATTTATTAGAAAACGTATTACTAAGGTGTGACATTTTCAAGATCATGAATAGCCTAGTGATTAAGGCACAGGGCTAGAGAGCTGGAAACTGAGTTCATGTCCTGCCTTAACCGTGAAAGCCAGTCACATTCTCAGCCCAACCCACCTTGGGGATTGCTGTGGGGAAAATAGGAGGAAGGTTTGCTGGATATATTCACAGCCTTAAAGTTATTTTTAAAAATAATAAAGTATACAAACAAAAAGAGCATTTGAGAATTCTCTGTCCCAGCTGGGATTCCTACACTCCCTCCTAATTCCTAGCTTTGCTGAGAACGAGCACCTGCTACGTCGCCCTAGAACAGCGGTCCTCAACCTTGGCAACTTTAAGACTTGTGGACTTCAACTCCCAGAGAGGAATTCTGGGAGTTGAAGTCCACAAGTCTTAAAGTTGCCAAGGTTGAGGACCCCTGCCCTAGAACGGGTAGGCAACCTTGGCTCTTTTATGACTCGGGGACTTCAACTCCCAGAATTCCTGAGTTAGCATAGCTCAGCTTGGAAACCTCCCTTTTCCCTCAGCATGGCTGGCTCAGGAATTCTGGGAGTTGAAGTCCCCGAGTCATAAAAGCCAATGTTGCCTACCCCTGCTCCTAGAAAGACCAGCTGAGCTTCCCAAACACGCATCACGTAAAGACACGGCGAAGAGCGCGTGCGTAAAAGCGGCCGAGCGTCAACAACGTTGCGCCTCAGCGGAATGAAGGAATCGGGTTCTGTTCAATCCGAGAGTTTCCCCCCGTGACATCCGGTGAATTTCCGCTCTGTTCCAAACAGAGCCCAAAGCCTCTCCTACTCAGAATCTCTATGATTGTTGTGTGGAGGCGGGTTGGAAAGTTACCACTTCCGGTGTGGGCGGAGTTTGGCCAGCCGCGGTTGGATTTAGTCATGGTAGCTGCCGCTCTCTTAGCTGCTGCTGTTGGGCGATCTCTACATCGGGGAGCTTCTACGGTAGGAAGACGTGTCTCCTGCGCCAGTCCTGGGGTGACGCTTGGCTGTCGCCGGGAGGCTTCTTCAAAAGAAGGGGAAGTTGGCGGCGATAGCGGAAGCAAGGTGCGGCTTTGTGCATCCTTTCTTACTCTTCCCTCGGCTTTCTTTCGCGTGTCCACTTTATTCCGGAACTGGAGAAGTGCAGCCTTAACGGGTCCTTTAAGGTTCTCTAGCCTGAGGCTAACCCTGAATTAGTCCGGTACCTGAAGGCTGCACGGAGTCTTTCTTTTGATTTCTAAATGGGTCATTTTAGAGATTCATAGAAAAGTAATTAAATATTATGGCATATTCAGTCCAATATGTGTATATTTAATTTTCTAGCATAATCTATTCTGTATAGTCAAAGGCTTTTCTGTAAGCAATAATCCAAAAGGAAACTTTTTCAAGTATATTGCTTGCTCTCCATTATTCATTCAGTGTTAACTATCTGGTTTTATGTCCTTCAGCCTTTCTAAAACTTCTCTTTTCATTTGATTTATCTGTATCTACATGTGGCGCTATTTTTAGTAAACAAAACCTTTTCTAAAGAATTTGTGCAATAAATCCAGTAATTTGTATGTTCCTTTGGTTTTTTCTTGTTAGTTTAAGAACACTTAAGTACACCTGTCTTCTAATTTCTAGGCCCAGAGAGATTTGTTCCACATGTGATGACATAGCTATTCCACAAAGATTCTCAATTGACCTTCTGAAATTGTTTTTGTAGTTGGCTTATACACTTTTGCAACAATATGATAGAAAATGATCCTGTTATTTATTGTGTTGTAGCTGAGCATATAATTAATAGTGCATTTTTAGTGTTATTGCCCTTTCATTCCATTTGGGTCTCCTAGATAGCATATTGTATAATTTAAAATTTTCCTGTGCTGCTCAGCTTAACTCAGCTTAATTTACTTTATTCCTAAAATATCCAGTCATATTTGCTTTTTAATATACTATGATCTACTGTGTTATCTCATGCATCTGAGACTGAATGTGGAATTTCACAGCAAATCTTATTCTAAATTTGGAAGAGAATATTTGTATTTCAGGGTTGAACTATGGGGCTCGTTGGTGCTTTCTGAGCTTGATTGTTTTCTTGCAGACATTTAATTACCAAACTAGGTAAGTCTGATGATATTATCTAATTTGGTAATGAGACATCTGCAAGCAAACAACCAAGTTCAGAGACTGCAAAGACCCCACTATTCTAAATTTATTTTTCAAAGTAGAAACCACTCTTACAATTATTTTAAACAGTGATTAAAATCATGTCATATAACTGTTAATACTGTAAAAGAAAGGGCATGTGAAGCTTTGTGAGGAGAGATTTTGAAAAAGCCCTGTTGTTTCATTGTAAGACTAGGCAGATCTTCACTAGAAATGTTTAAAATGCAAAAGTGATATAAAGAACTTTTTAATTTTTTTTAAAGCAGCCTTATATTTTTCTAAGCTTGCATGCCCACTGTGTAAAATGCCCTTGCCTCCAGATGTGTGTATATGCTCATACAATAGGTACAAAATTAGTATGGTATCACATTGTCTAGCCTTTAAGGTGTTCTGTAGCTCTATTTTATACTGTCTGTTTTTTAACTATTATGAAATGGAACATACTGTGTTACATGTTACCTTAAGTGCATAAGGGAAAGATACGTTAATTATTGTGAAGATAATTATTGCAACTAAGTGTGCATGCTCCTGAGATCAGATAGGCTACAGTAGTTCATCATCCTTAATCCTGAGATAGGAAGAACATTCTTGCATAACTCTTTATTTAGGAATAAATAAATGTAACACTACCTAAATCCCCATCAAGATCAATGCTCTTTGAATGAATGAATGTTTCGGATTCTTCGTATGATTGCTGCTACTGTTTCTTAATACCTTTAATTTCTCTATAAAATAAAAAAAATTCTGTAAAAGATTACATTAAGAAATCAAATCTGATAATTTCCTAAATTAAAACGACTGCTTTCTCTAGGTGCCTTCCAAGAATGTGGAATCCTTTGCATCAATGTTGAGGTCCTGTCCTTTAATTCAGATGGGGCCTGCCAAAGACAAAATTGTCACGGGACAAATTTTTTACATATTAGAAGATGATCTGTACATTGATTTTGGTGGCAAATTTCATTGTGTTTGCAAGCGACCAGCAGATGGCAAGTAAGTATAGTCATATTACAGATATTTAGTGTGCATGAAGGTAAATTATATGTATTATAATAAACTATTTTTATGATGTTATCGTTGAATAACATTTCTTCTTCAAATTTCCTAAATATTTCATTTTTTAAAATACTGAGCATTTAAAATTTTCCTTTTCCTTACAAAGAATAGTGAGCTTAAGAGATCATGCATGTGCAAGGCTTCAACAGCATATAGGAACTTTTACATCTTTCTGCCTCTTAAATATGGCAACATTTATACAGAATATCATTTTCCTGATGAATCAACATCCAGAAGAACAGAAAATCAAATTGGTATTCAAGATTGCTCCATTTAATTTTTGAATTTTCCCAGCCAAGACTAAAATTTGGATTTTAAAGGGAGAGAAAGGTATGAGGCAGATCTCCAGAAAGACGCTCAGGAAACAGAAAAGAGTGACTTAGAAAATCAAGCTTGAGAGAAGAAGAAAAAATATTTTGCAGGGGAAGGGGAGAAAGGGGCTCCGGAGCTATGTGCTATCTTTAAGGAAGTAGAGGGAAAGAGCAGAAACTGAGGAGGAAGTGTCCATAAATAAGAGCCATTTATTAGTTCCTTGTTCAAGTTTGAATCTACGAAGAGGACTATTTATGGTTTGTGTCCCAAGAGAAAATACTGCCAAAAATTGATGATATTACTCTTCTCCTTTGAGATAGACTAGGTTAGGAAACATTCATTGTTTATTCATTGGAACTCTATTGAGCTAGCCTATAGCAGTGGTTCTCAACCTTTTTAATGCCGCGACCCCAACCAGTCGTAAGTCGAGGACTAAACCGGTTGTAAGTCGAGGACTAAACCGGTCGTAAGTCGAGGACTAAACCGGTCATAAGTCTAGGACTACCCAACCGGTCGTAAGTCGAGGACTTTCCCTGCCCGGGAGCGCCATGCATGCGTGGTTCCCCCCCCTGCGCCGGCTGAGGCATATCTGGCAAGCGGCAGAGACGGAGCAGGCCGACCACCAGCTGGCCCAGCCTAAGGGAGGTAAGGCACCCGCTGGAAAAGGGGAAAAAAATGGCAGACAAAAAAAATGGCAGACAAAAAAAATGGCGGACAGCCTTGCTTGGCGACCCCCGTGAAATGGTTGATCGACCCCAAATGGGGTCCCGACCCACAGGTTGAGAACCACTGGTCTATAGTAAAAGAATCTTGAAAGCCTCAGAATTTTTCTCCGTTCCCTCCTTCTTATATTCTGGAACTGTGTTCTTAATCTTGGCTACTTGATGTATGAACTTCAACTCCAGCATCATGGGGGTTGAGGTCCATACATCTTTAAGTTGCCAAGGTTGAGACCATACTGCTCCAGAGTATTAAGGCAGAGCCAGTTTGAGAGTTTTTTTCTAATGTTTTAAATGCTGTAATGCTTAAATGCATTTCCCGGGCTTTTATATTTTGTAACTGTTGCTGCATAGTTTTCCCAAGATCATTTCTCTCCACAATTGCGCTCTCCTAAAACATTCTGCTCTTATTCCTACTGTGAATTGCAGTTACCATAATGCCCTTAGCTGTACTAATAGCTGTGTGGAGAAGATGCAAAGATAAGAGCTCCTCATGTTACTAATACATTTTGAGGCAGTTTCTTCTAGTTGAATTGGAATAAGTGAGCCCTTTTTCACAAAACCCAATGTGGGTATAAACTTTTACTGCTTCGTAGCTAGTATGCAAAGTGATCAAATTTAAAGAAAAAATAAAGGGAAAACATATAGGTTATGAATTCTTAAATTCTTTCCAACACTTGTACCCACAATGGCCATAAGAAGCATCTACATTTGTACCCACGGTGGCAATAAGAAGCATCTTTTGTGTACTATAGGGATATGTCTATATTTGTGTTTCTACTCTTTTCCTGGTGTTGCTCTTTGTGGTTTGTTGGTATGCATGCACTAGGAAGCACAGAATGAACCCCATATGCTCTGGGCCATGGGACCAGGAGGGTGTAGAATTGAGCTATTAACAGCATTTTGAACAATTGCCCAAATGCTTCTCCATAGGACTACCCTGGTGGAATATTTTGTAAGACGCTTTTGTCTGGAGTTCTCATCTAGATTTCATCCATTTTCACGCTTGATCTTTCTTTTGCTGGTTGTTCCAGCTTTACCTAATTCGGTCCTGTTCAGAGCATTTTCTGAGAGTGATCAGCTGTTGAATTAGAAGGATGGCAGAGTTCTGAGCCCTTTACATAATTTCTTTCCAGTGTTCTATTCAGATGTGAAGAATAAAACTAATTAAAAGGAAGAGAGAAGGTAGAAAAGAAATTCTACTTTTGTGAATTACACTAAAGTCTTTGAAGGGTCTGAGACCTATACCTATGTGGACTAACCTAAATAGCACCAGCAACTTGATCTGGACATAATAGCTTGTTTCAAAAGCCTTTTCTCTTGGAATGTTATCTTGATAGCTTTCCCCTGAAATCATAACTTGGCTTTTAATATTTTTTTTTCAGCAAAATTGCTGAAGGCCCACCACATTGTATCCAAATTTGTAGTATAAGGTTTTCAGAATTCCTTAATCTCCTGTTATTTTTTCATGCTGTATATTCATTTAAAAGTAGTTATAATTATCATGGTCATGTTTAAATGGTCATATTCTAGCTTTGTAAGTTGGGTGTGTGTGCACGCCAATCATATGTCTCTGAGTGATGGTCAATCATATAAAAAATCAGCAAAGAAAATCAATTCAGCCTAGAAAAAAAATGTAAAAACCCACAAGCATTATACAGGGATCACTAGAGAGAAGGTTGCTGCTTCTTCTAGTCTTGTGAACTTCACAAGAGGTACTCTCTAATGATAACTAAAAGTCAACTTTGGCAAGGCAATGCTTCATGTAGTCCAGTATTCTGACACAAAGGAATTTTTAAGAAATAACTGGTACTTTGAATTAGACTTCAGAATTGCAGCAATCTCAAAAGTGGTACTTTTCTGTTCTGGAGGAATAGTTTTACTAGTCTGGCTATTGCATTCTGGACAAATCTCCAAAGATTGTCTCATATATCAAATGCTACATAAGCCAGTGGGTTGATAATGATGTAAGTTTGGGTGAGTGAAGAAATCTAGATTTATTTGTTATATATGTAGTTGTTATTAACTGCCTTATAATAACATATCACAAAAAAAAGAAAATATAAAAATTGGTAAGCTTCCTACTGCCATAAAATGAGAATGGGCAAAAGATCCAAAAGCAATATAAGATTAAATGTCAAAGACATTATATTACATGATAATTAGTATAATATAAACTACGAAAGAATAAAACAAATGTGTCAAGATCAAGCTACTTCCTGAATTCATTATGTTTTCTCATTTTATGGCTTCTTTATTTGTTTCACTGTCCAAGAAGAGCAAAGGGGCAGTGTGAATATATGTATTCCTTGTTTTCTTACAGTAGCATTTGATCATCAGATGAGGTCAGTATCAAATATGAATGTGAAAAATGTAATTTTATCTGAAATAGTGAGGTATCACATAGGTGATACCTCCCTTTCTGTGGGAGAAAGAGTGGCCGAGCCAGTGGGTCAAATGGAGAATTAGTCTGGAATCCCTATGTGGGCACAAGAGGGCGAAGTCAGATCCCTCTTGAATGCCATTGAACCTTATGTAGTCTCACCCAGGTGCAACTTATCATTCTGAGAAGATTCCAGTGTATGGACTAAAGCAGACATGTCAAACACAAGGCCTGCGGGCTGGATCTGGCTCGTGATGGGCCCAGATTTGAGCCATGGGACCACCCTGGAGATGGCAAGAGACCGGCCCCCACCGCCCTAGCCTCAGCCCAGCTGGGCGCCCCCCCCAGTGCACACATGGGAGGCGAGCACAGGCTGACGGTGTCCGGCCGCAGCCTGCTTGCCTCTCAGCTGGCACACTCGGGGGCTGGCAGCAGGCGGAAGCACAGGTATGGGGGGGTGGCACGTGATCTGGCCCACCAGACACACATGCTCCGTCCCACCTTCTGTCTTTGCGCAGCCATTGCGTCTGACAGACTCGATCATGTCTGCCCTCCCCCCGGCACCTCTGCCTCCGCCTGTTGCCGGTACCAGCACCATGCCTGCTGCTTGGAGGGCAGACCCCAGTCATCGCAGCAAGTGTGCCAGCCGAGGAGCCAGTGGGCTGCTGCTGCTAAACACCATCGGTCCCTGTGCATTCATCACCTCTGCACGTGCCAGGGGGCACCAGGCTGGGCCGGGGCGGGATGGGCTGGTCCCTTTCTATCTCCATTGACCAAATCTTGCTGTCTCACTATCTCCGTGGGCCAAATCTGAACCCTTCAAAGCTAGGCAAATGGCGGGGCAAGGTGGTACCACTCCATATCCCCTGTGCTCTCAACCCCCCATCATCCAACCTCATCCTCCAGCGAGCGCCGTTGAAAGGGCCGGGACACCTGCCATCCAGAGCCCCGGGCAGCCTGTGCTGCCCTCCGGGGCCTCCCGCGTGGCCCAAGAGGGTTGGTGAGGGTTCTCTGGTGGATCAGCCCCAGCACCCACCCCTGTCCCACCCTCCTCCTTGGAAGACCCCTGGATCCCCCCTGCCCAGGCCCAGGCCCCCACAGGCACCCCCAACGCAAGTTATGTCAAGCTGGCCAAACCCACCCTGACCACACCCATCCAGTCGACTGTGACCACCCGGCCATGCCCACCCTGCCCATGACCACCCAGTTGGCCATGATGACACTGGCCACGCCATCCTCCTCCCCCGAGGGCAACCACAATGAAATCGAGTTTGACACCCCTGGGCTAGAACAATAAAACAGCTAATTGAAATGTTACCTGTGGGTCTGGTTGTTTGCTCCTGACACTTTCAACTTGATTACATTTGCTGACAAGAATGGTTTTCTATATTTTCCTTTTCCCTCTCCCCTTTATAAAAAAGAGAAATGGCATGGCATTGACTTTGACTTTTTTTAGTTGTAATTTTCAGTGTGTCTGACCTTGGCTCCATTGGTTGAGAAGGGCATAGTTTTATTAGAAGTCAAGTGAATTGCAGTAGTGCAATATACCAGACTTCTAATAAACTATACCTTTCTCAACCAATGGAGCCAAGGATCATTTCTACTTAGAGGTTTAAGTGGTGGCAGGTCTGACACAGTTACTTTTAGTAATTTTTGTTGACTGATAAAAATGGTTTATTTTATTTGTTCTTAGTCATGTAGTTTACTAAAATCCCAGCTCTTTGGTAAGATTGTTCTCCTTGTGTTATTTTCACAGATTACAGAAATGGAAGGACGAAGTAGCAACTATTTATATTTAAAGAAGGATAGATTCAAGAAGGTGGCTTTTAAAAAGCTGCTTTTACAGGGTTATTCACAGTAACTCTTTGCCCAAACAATGCATGTGGTGCCTCTATGTCTACTGTCAAACACAAGAGTGCATTTTTTTTACAGACTTAGCTATGTGATTGCAGAGTGAATCTATGCATTTTTCAGCAAATAGCTCCCAGGATTATTTATAGTAATGTACACTTAGGAAATTATAACTTTTTATCTCTTGTGGACTTCATCTTATTTGTTTAAATGCCTTACAGTGCACTTTTTGTTTGCCACCCACTGCGTTGTTCTGTACTAGTTATTTTCAGTCTCAAACTGACGTGCTTTTTGCGGTTCAGTATTTCACAAAGATGGTGTTGCTGAAATGGATAAAACCATAAATCTGTAAATATTTTTGGACTATTTTTTTAATAGTGTAGACAGCTAGCAGAGTTCACACCTAGAGACAAAATGCAAGTCATTACAAATCACCTTCCTCAAAATAGACATTATAATTAATAAATAATTCAGTTTTCCCTAAATAGTATAATTACATATGACGGGGTAGCGTATAGGGCAGTGATGGCGAACCTTTTAGAGACCGAGTGCCCAAAAACTGGCCCCGCCCCTGCTCCATCCCCTGCCCCACCCCCGCTCCGCCCCCCATCCCCCGCCCCGTCTGCCCACAGGACCACTCACCGCCTCCATGGCCCACCGCAGACCGCCCAGGCAGCCCAGCAGCACTATGGCGGCCACACCCTCTGCCCGCACCCTGCAGCATCAACTGCATGATGGGGTGTGAGGGCAGAGTCTTGTCTACGCTGCCTGGCTGCCATGTCCTTGGCTGCGCTGCTCCGTGTGGGCCACGCTTGAGGGAAACTCTCCTTCAGGGGGGCTGCTGGAGAGGAGGGGGTCACGGGAGGAGGCAAGGCTGGGGCAACGGCACGTGTGCCCACAGAGAGGGCTCCGAGTGCCGCCTCTGGCACCCGTGCCATAGGTTTGCCACCACTGGTATAGGGGTAGCAAATACATTAAGATGGCTACAGACGTTAGCACTGTTTTATTGCACCAGATGTAGATTTAAACATTTTAAAAAAGCCTATGGTGCAGATGTATCTTTTATTTATGAGTATGTTTCTTGCTTGCAAAAAATTGCATAACTTCAAAATTCTACTCAATTTTTAACCAATCGTTATAAATGGTACCTTAAAATAAAAAGCAAATTCTAATTCGATGCTGCAAGGTTAATCACTCTTAAAACCAAAAAGTGATAAGTGTTATTAAGCATATAGCCAATTGGAACATTTAAAAAACAAAAAGATGCTTGGGTTTAGGATATCATAACCATTTAAGAAAAATAAAAGACTGCAAAAGCTTTGTAATCATAGAATGGTGTCAGTTAAAAAGAAAATTTTTCCAAGTTAAGAAAAGCATGCAGAAGATGCCTTCTGGAATACTTTCCAATACTTTTTGTTCTGGATAATTGACTAAGGAAGAAGTAGGGGGACTTAGAATGGAAATGCTGGAAGTATTTCAAGCCACAGCCTAATCATCTTTCCCATCGGGTTGCATTGGTAGATTTGTTTTCTAAAATGTTTACTGTACAGGCTGAATCTTACCCAATTTCAAACTTGAATCTTCCTTTTGCAGACTTCTCTCCCACTCACCACCCACCTTTCACTAAATTTGGTACTTGTATTGAGGTTTCAGGGAGTAATCCTGCTGACATGCAGAGAGGCGGAGTCCTGAGCTCACCTCTACATTATTTCTTTGCAATATTATTTTGGATTAGAAGGAATAAAAATGGCAATTTAGTGAGATGAAATGGAGCAACATGGATGCATGGTTAGCAAGTTCAGTTAAGGTAGTTTATATACTTCATCATGTTGCACATCATAGACACATTTTAAGGTCATGAAAATGTAAAATGCCATTTTGTCTTTGTAATAGTTGTAGTGCTGATAGGTTGACATTAAAAGCAGTTTATACTGAATATGCAGTTAGCCTGGAAGACTGAAGTGCTCGGGCTGAAAAGCATTCAGTAACTTTGTTCTGAACATCCTGGACAAAGTGGAGAAGCTATAATACAGTATATAATAGATATTGAGAGGTTAAAAATCATCCAGTTCTTTTTCCTTATGTAGAATTACTCCTTTCTCCCCCACAATCCATTTTGTATTTGTGTGTTGAAACTTAAGGAAAATACAGGAAGAGTGTTCTTCATGCTTTTCTTCCTAACATTTCCCTCTCTCCATCTTCAAAAGTATATCCAGTCTGTCAGTGAAATGCAAAAATATGCTCAAATTTGATATAAGCAGCCATCTTGGATCCTGGTCCTTTTTTGGTGAGAAATCATATCAGAAAGAGAGTCTTTCCCTTCTTCCTTAATCTGGCAGCTGTGTAACCTGGGAGCTTTGAAGAAGGCTACTGTTAGAGTTGCCTGATGTTTTGAACAAGACCACTACTGTGATAAACTAGGGATACTCAGCAATGTCTGGTTTCAGGTCTGAACTTATAATTGATATAATAAGCAAATGGCATAGCTACTAAAGAAGAAAATTGTGGAATGGGAGAGGCCAATGTAATTGGAATAGTGGTACTTTTAGTTACGAATACTTGTTTATTAATTTCATACCTATTATATATCTGTTGCACACATTTATTTTGTGCTTGTGCTGAACAATGATTATAGAGCAGTTTTTCCATTGATTATAGTTGCTGAAAATTTGTGGAAGCTTTAAGCTGAATGCCCAATATTGGGTTGTGTAGGGTGGGCAAGATTTTTCAACATAAGCATGTTGTTTTCTTGAAATTGTTAAGATATAAGGTGTATTCTATTGTTCTTGATCAAATATAATATAGTTTATCCAGCACATAGACTATCTTAATGTCTATTGGACACTCGTAAAGAGAGGGGAGGCAGCCCTCTTTGCTCTAATTTCTACTAATTCAAGAAACTCTACTTAAGTATGTGAGTTTCTTAACTGCAACAGCTAATAACTCTAAGATACATTCTGTGAGTGTTCATACTACCATGCATGGTAATTGTTTGTGTACTAAGCTGCCTTACCTAATTTATTTTTCTCAATTTTCTACTGACAGTTCTGTAAATGTGAGCTCAGAATTCTGGTGCACTTCTCTATTTTCAGTTCTCAGATGTCCCAATGATACAGTAATTTACTGATGTTCCAGAACTAACAGGAGAAACATTTTCAAAGGAAAAGGAAAGTCAAGCTAATATTCTAATAGGCAAAATTGTCCTGAGTAGTACAGCTGGAGCTTCAGTATAAATCCAGAGGTACTGTGGAAGTAATTAAGGTGGGAGAGAGTCAACTGGTGACTTTAGGCTTTTCATTGACTTTGTCATGTGCATATGGATATTCTTTTGGCTGCAGGAAAGAGTGCAGAACTATTCTTCCTCCTTCATTTCCGAGGCTCTTTAGCCCGCATTGAGCCAGGAACAGTGGCTGAGGACAAAAGCTGTATACACTGTACAAACAGTGCACCAAAGCAGCAGTACACTGAGTCATTCTTCGCTCTGTGTGAGAACTGAGGGGGACTCTATTCACTTCCTTTGTGCTGGTGTCTGTCAACAGCGCTGTTTGAGGCAAGGCCTATTGTGCTGGCCAATGTTTCTTATTGACCCAAGTCTGTGCCTGCAATGTTCCCAGGGTCGAAGTTGCGAGTGAGAGAATGTTTGAAAAGGAGTAATCATAGGGTAAATGCATTTTGCTGCATTGTCATCTGACCTATTAAATCTAAACTGTGGTCTGTGTTAATGCAAACAGGTAATTATGTAGTCACAGCTGCAGCTATTGACATCTGGTTACCTCCCAAAGGGGGGAAAATTTGTGGTTTTCTCTACCATGTCTAGGCTCTTAAAATTTGACTTTAATGGTATTAAATATAAGGAGAGGATAGATTAATATGATAGTCAACAAGGTGAATACTTTGTTGTATTCACAAGGTAAATATGTAAGAAAGGATAGCAGTGTTCATGTTACCTTACTCTAGTTTTTTCAGTGATTTTCCTTTAATAAAAATTAAGAAATTATTAACTATTATAAGATAAATTTGGGGACATAAACACTATAACCTCCTTTCCTTCCTCTCATACTATTGTGATTTCTACTCGCATAACTGACATACCGTTGTGGCCCACATATGTGTTATACCATCCCTCTATATTAAGTTCCTAGGAGCTGAATCCTTAGCCGCAACATTGTGTGTAGGCTTCAGTTCTTTAAGTAGCAAGCATGCTGGGGTAATAATAACATTTTTGACAAATAAATTATATGATTGCTTGCCTTTCAGGGTAATATAAGGCTGACACACATTGTACCAATTGAAAATCCTGCTCTGATACAAAGTAGTATTCCCTGCCTATTCTTAGGAAACAAAGACCAATATTCTAAAAAGCAACACGTTTTCATTAGGGTCTAATAGTATAGAGAATTTGAGGATGAAAGAGACTTGTATTTGGAAAATAAGGCTGCAAATGTTTAGGCTCACAAGAATGGTCTAAATAATTACAGACAGAAATTCCATATGGATTGTTGGTCAGCTTTCTTTCTATATCAACCTGATGGATTTAGGTAATAAAAATGATATCTCATAAATACATTATTCAATACCTCAGATAGATTGAATCATAGAGGTAGGTAACGGGGTTTCTCAGTATGAATAAAAATTTGTAGATGTTTTCAAGACTTGCCTTTGTTGCTTAGAGGTCTTGGAAGTGGCCTGAGGGATTTAGAATTCCTGTAATAACTGCAGTTGGTTTAACTTTCTTTGACAGGGATTGCCTAGTCAAACTAATCCACATAGTGGTAAATTCAAAACTGAACTTGAGAATGGTCTTGGAACCGCAGCTAATTCAGTAGCATCTTCTTCTAATATTTAACTCTAGCACTGAAACTCTTATGATTATTTTGTTAATTGATTTATTATATTTGTAGCCACTCCATTCATCTAGTCCAGGGGTGTCAAACTCGCAACGTCACATGACATGTCGTGACGTATCACAACTTTTTTTTCCATTGCTGGCAATGGGGTGGGTGCGGTTTTGGCATGACACATGAGGCCCACAGGCTGGCAATTTGACACCCCTGATCTAGTCTTTCAAGCAAAATTCTTTGTGGTTTGGAATTCTCTGTGTGAAACCCTGAAGTGGAGATTAGGATATAGTACTGGTTAATTGGTCTAGTTCTTTGGCATATTTATATCCCAGCTTTCTTCCAGGAGGTCATGGAGCATATACAGTACGCTCTGCTCCAATTCTTCTCACATCAAGATTCCTATGGAATAGGTTGGCTGAGAGAATAATTGATCTCAAGTCACCCTTGAGCTTAAGATATACCTTAACAACCTCATCACACTGGTAAAAACATTTCTAGTAAGGTCAGAATGACATGCTCTAAAGTCAGGATATTTCAACCATAAAATGCTTTTGTATCTTTAGTCTTTTTGATGAGGATGCCATTTAATGGAAGCAGAGGGGCATTTTTCTGCTAAGGCACGTACACTGCAGAATAATCTCCCAGTCAGATTCAGGCACATTTCAAGCACAGTTAATTTTGCTTCCATTTAAATATTTGCTTATTTGCCAGGCATTTTCTTAGGCACCTGGCTATCAAATTTTCTGCTACTCTGAGAATTGTTTCAGGTCCATGGAAAATGTTCTGAACTCTAATCAATTTGAATTCAAACTACTATGCTTAGAATTTGTTTCAAAATTCAAAACAGTCACTTCACATTTGAAGCAAGAGATTTCAAGCCTTTCAGAGGTGTGATAAGTTCAAAAGGAGTAATTCAAATCAAACAAAGATCTAAATCAATCAAGGTTTATTGAAATAGTCTGTTTCAAGTTTAAGCCAAATAATTCAAAAACTATTTTTTTCTAAAAAAATTGCAAACCTATTTTATTTTGTATATTTTGAGGAATGTTAATAAAGTGTGATAAATCTTTGTGTGTACATTCAGAGTTGTGTATGTATATATGTGTGCACGTATATGTATGTGTGTGTGTATGTATATATAGATATATAAAATCTGTCATACCTGCCAGCTTCACTGTGTTTCATGTGCTTCTTTACTCATTTTAGTTTATTAAATCAGACCAATCAATAATATGAATAGATTTCAGAATTATATCAATTGTTTTGTCTTTTTATCTTAATATAAGGGGAATATAAGAGTTACCTTGAAATGGGTGGCAAATAAATTTAATAATAATAAATAAATACATTTGGCAGAACTTTCATTTCCTTTGTGCCCTAAGTCATTTCAAAAATGACTTAGAAATAAGAAAATAAAGCATAAAGCAGAGAACAATGTGATACAATAGCGTGTAAGATAGTATAAATTCAGTTGTAAAAATATATAAAATAATGCAGCAGGAAAAAATACATTAAAATGTGCCCTACAAATAATATTTGTACAAATAACGCAAATAGCAGCATCTAAAAACATTTTCTTTTTCAACAAGCATTTGACTGTACTGATGCTTCACTTTCATTGTTGGTTATTATTTTATGCTTTTTAAAATTCTTTTTTACTTTTTAAAGTGTATATTTAGTAATCTGCTTTGAATTGGAAGTAGAAATTTATTATTTAAATAAAATAATTATGCTTAGATACAAAACTGAATCTGGCTGCTTAAAGTTCCCAATTTCAATTTGTGTATTTATTTACTGAAATGTTATATGCTATATATAAAAATCAAAACAACATTCTGCAACCCACATAAAGATGAATTATGAATATTACTCAGATATTATTAATGAATACCTAGGGGAGTTCTCCACTGGGAAAAAAAATTGCCTACTGATGATTTTTGCTCACCAGGATTGTTTATAGCCATTTATTTTGACTATATTGTACTCTTTTTTCCCCAGTCAAATGGGTTACACTTATTGATTGATGGTTTATGGTTATCTGTGCAAATTTATGTGCCCTATCCTGTAATCCCAACAAGGATATCGCTTCAGTTCATTATTCCACCCCAAGTAAAAAGCTTTTCAGACATAAGATTTTAATATTAATGGTGGACAAGAAAAGAACAAGAGTTGAACATTTTATTTATTTTATTTCCAAAGTTTTTATAAAAAAAAGCAAAAGCAATAGTACTTAGACGTATATGTTGCTCTATAGTGCTTTACAGTGCTCTCTAAGCAGTTCACAGAGTCAGCATATTGCCCCCAACAATCTGGATCCTCATTTTACAGACCTCAGAAGGATGGAAGGCTGAGTCAACTTTGAGCTAGTAGGATCGAATTCCAGGCTGTGGGCAGAGTTAGCCTGCTATATTGCATTCTAACTACCGCGCCACCATGGCTCATGATACTAGAGGTAGACAAATACCTTACCGCTTTGGATGGTAGTTTTAATTGTATATTTTTGCCTGCAGAATTTGTGCAGTATACAAGTAGTCCTCGATTTATGACCACAATTGTGCCCAAAATTTATGTTGCTAAGCGAGACATTTGTTAAGTGAATTTTACCCCATTCCTCATCCTTTCCTGCAAAGGTTGTCAAGTGAATCATTGTAGTTGTAAAATTAGTAACACAGTAGTTAAGTGAATCTGGCTTCCCCATTGACTTTGCTTGTCAGAAGGTTGCAAAAGGTGATCACATGATCATGGGACACTGCAATTATCATAAATATGAATCAGTTGCCAAGCATCTATATTTTTATTACATGATCATGTGGGTGCTGCAACGGTCATATGTGTGAAAAATGGTCATAAGTCCCTTTTTTTCAATGCCATTGTAACTTTGAACGGTCACTAAACAAATGCTTGTAGGTTGAGGACTACCAGTAAAATATCTAGGCCTGCTTGTAATTTCATTAGCATAGTCTGCTTTTTCTCCTATTCCTATAACTGCAACAGCAGATTCACCTTGCATGTCACTGCATGAAACTATAAATCATTTTGTTCTGGATGCCTTATGTTGTTTTATGCTTGCTTACAATGTTTGTAATGCCCTTTGTGATAAATAACTTCCTTGCTTTTGTAGTCTAGAGCAGGGGTCTCCAACCGCTGGTCTGTGGACCAGTACCGGGCCGTGGCATGCCAGCAACCGGTCTGCACAAACAAGCAAAGCCCATTTGCGAGATGCAGGCAGCACACAAAACCACACACACCCTAGTACATGGAGAAGATCTCTCTCCACGGAACCGGTCCCTGGTGCCCAAAAAGTTGGGGACCTCTGGTCTAGAGAATATTAACAGATTTTGGCAGAAAGCCATCAGTTGTAAAATGGGTGCTTCTTAAGACAATAGAAGAAATTTGTAACATTTGTTGTCAATAAGTCTTTTCTATTGTATAATCTTTGCTTATACTTACCTATAAGTACCTTCCCCACCAGCCTGAGGCCTTTGACATCAGTTTTTTGGGGTTGGTTTTGCTGTGTTAGTTTAGCATAGCTTCATTAAAATTACATATTATTTGGTGATCCATTGCTCTTTGCCATACTTATAATCAAGGCAACATGTTTGAAATGCTCGTTGCTAGGAAACAACAGTAGAAGAGGCTCTATTTATGAGCTCCTGGAAAATGCTTATGATTGGTCAATGCTAGACACGAAATGCAGATATAGAAAGGCATTTATCCATAAGGCCTTCCACATTTTATTAGGTCCACATAAAAGCTGCAAGTTACTTAATGAACAAATTATGACATAGTATGTACATGAAAAGCAGTGGTGATATGGATAGAATCTTAACTAATCCAATCTCATGGAGATTAGATCACTTCTTAAACCAGGCTCCTTAATTAAAAAGAAAAAAACAAAGTAAATGTTTGCCTTGAAGAGAGTGCCATTCACAAAAATGGAGAACTTCATTAAGAACTGATGAATGCAATTTCTCTTGATTTATTTCTAAATCAAATGCTCATGGAATTATGAGGTGCTTGATGACGTCTGCTCCTTGATATGCACGAGTGTGTGCCAATGTACTATTGAGTGTGAGATGCAGACCGTTCAGAGTAATATTGAAAACAAAGGAAAAACTAACGTAATATGCTTAACCTATGCATCTGTTCCTTGATATTTTGCCCTGTGAGAGCACCTTTCTGACAGATTCTCAGGCTCCACTGTGAGGTCAGAGCAACCTTAGGGCTGTAACTATGTTGTCTGTGCTGGCAGCTGCACGATTCAGTCACTGCAGTCTGATGCTTTATGGTTTCTAATGAAAATTAACGTAATTATTTTGTCCACAAGCAAGAAAAGTTTACACATAGCCAAAATTTAGACCTGTTGAAATCTAACAAGATAGAGGATCTAGTGTAATTTTGAAAAAGCAATGTGAGTACCAGTTATATGGTGATATTTTGCCTGTAGTCTTATGAATCATTGCCAGGTGAGGAAACACAAAAACGGATGTACAGTGGCCAGGTCTGTGCTAGTGAAAAGCAGAATTGAGTTCCTGTACTACTGGCTTTATCGTTGATCCAGATTTTGACCCATAGAAAATGTTGCTGCCTCTGTGTCAGAGGCTGGAAAGATGGGTGAAAGCAGTGAAGTGTGAAAACAAGGTTTGGTTTAGAATGGTGTGTTTGGGAATAAGGTGGTGTATTGAATCACTTGGTTCTGAAAATTGTAATCGGTGCCAGTAGTACTGGGGGAGGTCATGTGATGAATCGCTTAGCATATATAAATTTTGGTCCCAATTGTGATCATACTGTAAGTTAGGACTACCTGTAAAATTCTAACTTGCAAATACATGGGAGCAAATTTTCTGCTACAATATGGTTGTAACGGTTCCTGTTTATAATTTGCAAATAATACAAGAATGATTAAAGAGAATGATCCCTTAAAATAATACCAAGCAAATAGATCTCTTTTCCTGAATTTCTTTTATCTGTTATCCACTGGTATTTTCCTTATAATATGCGTATGAGTTATAAGTACAAATCAGCCTCTTTAACCATTTTGGTTATCTTATTTGAGGAGACTTGGGAGCCTACAGTTTGCTTTATATTTTGTGGGCAAGGATTACTCACATAATATAGAAATGAAGTTGCAATGCTGCTTAACCATATTGTTTTACAGTATATTCTTTCCAATTCATGCAAATAAAAAATATGTGGAAGTATGAAGCCAATTATGTATTTCATTGATCTTACTTATTTTGGCAATTGAAATTTGTGAAAACACAGGAACATAGAGAATATATGTTTGACACATGGCATGGTTTCCATAGTGTTGAGGCATTTATTACATCATACTTAGATTCAAATTTGGGATAAATATCATTCAGTTCTAAACTTTTTTTGTGGCTATGATAGCATTTCATTCTAAGCTGTATAGAGTATTGTTAATTATTTAGATAAATTTCAACATCATTTCAGACCTTGTTTGGTGATAACAATTTAAAGCCTGCATGTTGGATCAGATATACAGATTTGTGAGTATATCCAGGACTAGAGATTTTTTTAAATTAAACACTTGTTTTGTGAACTCACCAACAGTTTATAATTAGAACATACAGTTAATTAAAGTAAAAAAAAAATACTATTTGATATTATTGATATGGGTGCTTTAAGGAGTTGCAAACAGACAGTATGTAGTTCTTTCAAAGTAGTGCTGTTCCTGTGTCTGCCAAATTTCCCTGTATATCCAATATTTGATTGCAGAATACCATTTCAAATCATGCATTTATTTACTTATGTTGACTGTTGGAATCTGAGAATTCATTCATAGATAAGTGCTTCCATTAGTTAATAGAATGCTAAAAAAAATTATGCTTGGAGCTTTTGACAGTTCTGTACGCATGTCACAGGTAACTATTTTGTGTAACTAAGTTTGAAAGTTGTATTTCTCCACTCGTTATTTGTTTGCTTGCTCTTTGTTAAATGAAATCTTCTTTCAATATTTGAATTGACCATCAGCTCCCAATATGTGGACAGCCTTGTCTTTTTTGCAACTTCCTCTCAAATTCTCAAGTAACATAAGGTTTGGAATGAAAAAAGAGAGGGATTAGTGAAAAACCTAAAAATACGATGTGTAACATAAAGCCATGCTGTCAATGGTAATGGGTCAAAACTTACCACTAAGCCTCTTTAGACTTTGTTACTTCATTCATCTTTTTCTGAGAAATACTGCAGAGAACTCTAGAGTTTGTCTTCAAAACAGAGAATGTGGAGAGAGGCCAAGAACACAACAGGAAATTTAATATACTATTGTATTCATTTTTTTCTATATGATAATACTGCTCGTTGTTCAGATAAGGCTTCAGTGACAGAATGCATTATACTTTTGAGCCTCTTGTAGATTTTAATACAAACTTCCTGGGTAAAGATTATTTTCAAATGTAAGTAGTAAAACATGAAAAGGTCTTAGTATCATGAAAAATGCCTTTTGGTATAGAAGAAGAAAGCTTAATGCTTTTTCTTTAGCACGTTCAAAAAGTCCTTAAAAAAATGAATGTTGCAATTAAGGTTTTGGAATAAACACCTAAGGATATTCTATTTTTCACTTTCTTAATTTAAATGTTATTCCTTTGACTACAGTATAAATTTCCTGTTGTCTTATAAATGACTATTTCTCTTCAGTAGAAGAAAATAATGTTGAATATTTTTTCCTGAAGTTTAAAGAGTTTTTCTTTTAAGGATCAGTTCCTAATCTATTCCTAACTGCTCTTAATAGAAGTAGTAAAATCAAAGATTAATAAATATCACATTTAAATAAAAATAGTCTGTGTCATTTCATGCTTTACGTGATAAGAATACATTATAATATAGTGAATGTTGGACTCTTCCATATCTGATGGCAAAGATGATAGAAGTTCTTACTTATAGTTTAAATTGACTGCAGTGTATTATCTGAATTTAGCAAATCATTTTTAAACCTAAATGTGGTTTGTTTCAAATGAACTTTGTACAAAGAGTAGAATATGAAGCACTTAATATGAATGAGAGTTAGGATTTAATCATTGTACAGCTAGACCTTGACTGACAACCATTCATTTAGTGACCATTTAAAATTACAAAGGCATTGAAAAAAGTGACTTATGTCTGGTCATCACAGTTACAGCTGTTGCAGCATCCCCACAGTCAAGGGATCAAAATTTGGGGGCTTGTCATTTGGCATGTATATACCACAGTTGCAGCTTCCCAGCATCCTGTGATTGCCATTTGTGACCTTCCCAGCTGGCTTCCAACAAGTAAAGTCAATAAGAGAAGTCAGATTTGCTTAATGGTTGTGTGATTCACTTAACAACAGCAGTTATTCACGTAAATCACTGACAAAAAAAGGTCAGAAAATCAGGTGTGACTCACGTAACAACTATCTTGCTCAGCAGTGGAACCTCCTGGTCCCAATAAGTCAATAGTGGAGGACTACCTGTACTAAACTGTGCATTGAAACTGGAAGTGAATATTAACAAACCTCCACAAAATATGTGAAAGAAAAAACAAGGCAAATGTACCCTTGATTCACTCTATGGGTGTATACTATCAGAACATAGCCATGAGTCTGGTTTGAAAAGCTAAAACATTGGATTATAAATTACTCTGTCCTTATTTTATTCTAATTATGTCAGTAGTTCCAGATGTTGGGTTTCTTTTTCAAAAATAAAACTCTAATAGAACTTTATAACTGTGACTCAGTGACATGTCACTGAAAGTCTTTTTTATAACTTTGCACTGATTTAATATATTGGGGTAGATCATAATAATGCTATTTTATCACAATTCTAAAAATCATCTGATAAGGTTGGCCCAAACAGTTTAGATAAATTATCATCCAAGTTCTGAATGAATTTAAATGATTTAAAATGTAAATGGACATGAGTCCGAAGGAACTCTTCCTTAAAACTGTGGAAAACTGTACTAAAACTTTATTTCAGTACAAGAGAAAAAAAAATTGTGCTCAATTTAATTATCTATTGTGCTATTAAAAAGTTAAATGAAGTTCTCAGAGAAAGAACCTAGGAGCCAGTTGAAAATATTAACCATCATCATTTATTGTCAACTGCCTAAATGTTTTGCAATATATTGGAAAGTAAGAAATAAAAGGCCTAACAGGATATGAGAGAAGCTACAAATGATAAAATGGGGTCTTTATAAGGAAAGTTGCGCATTGAATATTTCAGGGATAAATGTTGAATGTTGATTTGGATATATGAAATGGGGGATTTCTTTTTATATATATTAACATCATTTATGTAGAGATTTATAATGTTTGTAAGATTACAGTAATTGGCAAAGGTTTCACAAGCAGTGCTATTAAGCGTTTCACATCATAGTTGGTGCCTGTTCTCATGATTAAGTCTAAGTCAAGCATTGCTTCATTTCCAAATCAGGCATCTTCTTTGTCAGAGAGCCCATTTTTAATATTATTTAGGTGCATGGAAGTACAGAGGTAAGAGATTGGATGACTCCAGTGTATGAGTGGATAAAATCACTTTATCTGACTACTTTTTCCTCTTTTGTTAAGAGTGTGAGAAAATAATTCTGTAGCCCAAGGGTACTTCTAGATTGCTAGCACTACTAATACCTGCCTCAAATCTTTTGTTAAAGAGTTAAAGCCTCTCGGTTCTTTTTATTGAAAAGTGTGCTAGAATTTCACCTGCCACTTAAATGTAGATAAATGCCTTTGTTTAGAAACGTTTGTTTGAAAAAGTAGTTGAAAGTGAAATGAATTATCTCTTAGGTATTTGGTGTGTACACACACGCAATTTGATATTGTGGGAAAGCTGAAAGCAGTTCTGAAATGTCAAATAAAAGAGCTACTGAGATGCAATTAATCTTGCTCACACTTAGATTTAGCTATTATTGTGTGGTTTGTTGTATATGCTGATAAGCCTAGCTATATAGACCTTTCCCGCCTTCTTGCAGTGAAAGTCTCTAAACATGATAAGAAATTAGTTATATCAATCATTTTGAAATGGCATAATCTTTTAAATTCATGAAGTGATTTTTCATAAATTGACCTTTCTTTCATTGATTGTTTACTAGATGCCCCAGGAAGACACAGAATATTGAAATTTAATCTGCATTAAACTTTGTTTTCTGTGAATCTTTATTTTAAAAGTGATTCTGGAGGGTTGGAGAACCTTCCAGAAAAGAGGTGCGTTAGGACTGCAAGGAGGAAGAGAAATTGGCAAACTGATATTGCCCAGTCAACTGCAAGCAGCAAGGCTTTATTGTATTCCAAAACCCACTACTAAGACAAGAAGCTGTCCATTAGTAAATAATCAGTTTTTAATTATATCAAATATTAAAACATAATATTGGTAGAATGTGTCAACATTACATTGTAAACCAAACAGCATTGTAATGTTTCAAATAATTTGCGAAAACAACACTTCAGTTTTGCTAGATGTGTAGGCTTTGATATTTTTTAATGAGATTGCAAAACCATAATCAGGTTAGTTGCTAAAATTATGAATAGTTTATATCAATTCTCACTAAAATTTTCATCAATAGAGCTGGTTGGATCTCTTGAGTTTAGATCTCAAAAACTACACGTAACACTATATAGTAGAGCAAAAATTCTAATTTAACCAGTTGGGCCTATAGGTGGTGCTGTAATAAATGGAATGCACCATAATGCAGAAATAGTTTATGGATACAGTAGTACAGGCTTAATTTAAATCAGGATATTCATTTATTTTGCAAATGCATGTTAAATTAATTGTATGACTATATGATTGTCCAATAAAAATAATGTTATACCCTGCTCTGTTTATTGTGATAGTCCCTATTTTCTAGACTATTATATTATGTGATTGAGGAGTCTCAGTCTAGCCTAGAGTAGTATAATTTGTAGCTAAGCTCTGAAATATAACAAATCTTTCTCAATAAAAGTCATATGTAACTGAAGAGCTTTATAATGGGAGCTCATTAATCTTAAATCCATCTGGTGCAGTGAAAAGACAGACTGATATTAAGGAAAGACCTGGCCAGTTGGGACAATAATAGAAAACTACTTTTGGATGCTGCTAGTTCTATATAAAATTAACTGAACATATATAATATTTGACATATATAATCTTCAAATAATAAATTCATAAAAAGACAAGCTAGCTATGTTTTTAAAGGAAATACACAAACACAGTTTTGATTTACTTTTCAGTTGCCCTGAGATTTCACGTCTAACCAAACATGGTATTTAACAAAATAGTTCAAATATTAAACTGAATTGAAATTTCTTTTTTCTAATAAGATTAAAGTAATGTATGCTTAATCTTGTACAGGCAGTTCTCAATTTATGACCAGTCATTTAATGACTGCCACAAAAAGGTTGTAAAACCGAGTCACTTTACAGATGTCATGAGTTGCAATCATGATGGGGATGAGAACACTATGGTAACTCAAGGACTACCTGTATTGAAAACAATGTCAGAGTTTTCTCTCAGCTGTTTATAATATATCTTTGCATTTAAACAGCACATCCCTTTTGTTCACCTTCATTATGTTTAAAAGATAAGTTATTTTAAATATTTTCTTCCATTCAGTGCGGTTACTTTAATAGAAATTGATATGTTTGCTGAAATCTTAATAGTGTGGGCTAAGTTGTTTTGACCTGAAGGGAAATTAATTATATACATTTAATATATGTGGAATGAAATATGTAACACAAATTTCTTGAGATTGAAAAATGTGGCAAAGAATAATCTAGCCCAGAAAATTTCTGAGCCTAAAGAGCTGAAATCAATAAACTTTCTTTGAATAACTGTATATCCTTTTCTTTCCAGGACCAGTTTGTCTTCATCTTTCTTTTTTACTCTAGGGTTTATTCTGAGCAAGCTTATTTGATGCCATTTATCCGAGAATTTATTGTTCTTTTGCTAGGAGACTGATCTTTTTGCAAGCAAAGGCAATTTGTAATGAACTGATAATGATAATTTAACAGTCTTAACCAATTGTCTGTGATCTGCAATTTAAGGCTGGCTATTCCTTATGCATCCTTGACTTCAGGAGTTTATTATTTACTTGAACAATTGCCAGGAACCCAATAGGGAGATTTCTGAATGAGCCTACCTAACTTTGGAACTTCTAATATGTATTTCAACTTAATTTTATTAACAGCCTGTAGTTGGCAAATAAAACCAAAGATCAACAAATCAAAGAGAAATGCAATCTGTTAAAATGTGGGTTATAAATGATAAATGCTTTTTTCCTGATATTTTTGACTCTTTCAAACCAGACTATGGACCCTCAAAATTGAGATGCAGCTTTCAAAATCTTTCTCAGAACTGGACTGTAAAAACTTCCCTGGTTTTAATGCACGCTCTCTCTCCCGCTCTCTTTTTTCTCTTCTACTGAACTCTACACAGCTTACAGTATTACAAACTGTATACTGCCATCAGAACACAACTATTTATACAGTAGTAATGTTTCAAAAATCCATTGTTTTCACTGTTTTTAAAAAATAAAGATGTGGGATCTGACCTAAGTGACGGGTTATAACTCAGAAAGTCAAGCTTCTAGCCCCTACCCATTGTTGTTGTGATGTATAGTAGCCATGTAGGCTCTTCTAGGTATAGTGTGTAGGGTGTGTGGATTCTACTTAGAGTCCCTGAAAACAACAGTATTGAAGTACACCCGAAAAACGTGTGTTTTTTTTTTGTTTGCCTTTATAAAATAATCCTTTTTCTGAAGGCTAATAAAAACCCAAATAGCCAAAAAAAAAAGTATAAACATTCATAAAACACTTAATAAAACAGTTTTGTACTTTCTCTTTATGGGTTACAGTATTTAGCATGCATTTACAAATTAGTGCTTAAATCCTATAAAATCATGATAATCTGAATGTATATTTTGGTTGGCTTTTCCTATTAAACCTCTTTGAATTGTTGGATGTGCCTTGTTTTCAGTTGCAAAGTATATATTATCATTAGAATTAGACTCTATACTATTTTCCATCTTGGTACTTCTACTATTTAGAAATGAGTTTTCTTAATTTCAATTGTAATTGTTTAACAAAAAATTAATCCAGATTAATTCAATGTAAAAATAATTTCATATTAACAATAGCAGTAGAAGTTAAACTTAATACAAACTATTCAATAGATAAATGAATAATATGAAGAAATATATTAGGAGCCATGGTGGCGCAGTGGTTAGAGTGCAGTATTGCAGGCTAACTCTACCCACAGCCAGTAATTCGATCCTAACCAGCTCAGGGTTGACTCAGCCTTCCATCCTTCCGAGGTCAGTAAAATGAGGACCCAGATTGGTGGGGGCAACATGCTGACTCTGTAAACTGCTTAGAAAGGGGTCTAAAGCACTATGAAGCAGTATATACTATGGCTATTGCTATAAAGAAATATGAATACATGCGATTGAATGCTAGGCATTGAAATTTTAAAATGTCACTAAATAGGACAGGAATTAAAGAATTCTTTCTCATCGGGCTTTTTGATGGACTATTGTGCATGAGAGGACTTTAAAAAGTTGGGCTGATATAGTTCTGAACACACAGATGTTCCTCTTGGCATTCATACAGTACTAGTCTGTATAGGGATTTTACAGGCATAGAATGTGAGCTTCTTTGTTGAAGACAAAGTGTTGCCTATGGTGGGAACTGTTACACTGATGGGAATGTAGTATAATGTGTTGTTTTAGTGTTATGTCCCTTCTCCCTCCCCCACTCCATTCCTTGTAGACAGTAGATTTGCTTTGTGGGCAGTGAATTGTTTCAACCAAGCCTGGCTAATAACATAACCTTCAAGCACATAAGAGAGGTACTTCACATAGTCATGTGGCTTGTTTCAGGTCTCCATGTGAATGCAAATTTTTAAGCTCAGGACTTAACAACTTGGAAAATGAAATTAAATATGTTTTTGAAAAATGACACAATATAAATTAAAAATATTAAACCAACAACAATATAACAGCACCCATCATAAAAAGCTAAAGGCATAAAAAGCTTAAATAGCAATAGCACTTAGACTTATATACCGCTTCGCAATGTAGCCCTTTCTGAGCAATTTATAGAGTCAGCATATTGCCTCCAACCATCTGGATCCTCATTTACCAACCTTGGAAGGATGGAAGGCTGAGTCAACCTTGAGCCAGTCAGGATCAAATTGCTGGCAGTCGGCAGAGTTAGCCTGCATACTACACCACCTCATAGCATTGATCATAATAGATGTTCTAGGTGATCTTTTCTGAGAAAGACATTCTAAAGGAACCAAATCTCAGAGAGGGGGCAGCATCTTGGAACATAATCTTAGTAGTAGTAGTAGTAGTAGTAGTAGTAGTAGTAGTAGTAGTAGTAGTAGTAGTAGTAGTAGTAATAATAATAATAATAATAATAATAATAATAATAATAATAATAATAATAATAATAATAATAAAAGTTGGAAGGGACCTTGGAGGTCATCTAGTCTCAGAATATAATTGCAGTTTCTGTGCAGATAGATCTGGACGAATAATTTGATCTTTTAAAAGGTAGTATCTCCTTTGAGTTGATTGTATAATCTCTTTAAAGAGAAAAAGATAGTTGCAAAGAAAGTACTGAGAGAACATAAATGGTTAGGATTAAAAGTGACAATAAATGCATAATTTTAGTGGAAATAATAATGGTTGTAGAAGAGAATGAAAAGTATTAAACAAGGAGCTTCCAGCAGAGTGGATTGATAATGCACATGATGAAGTCATTAAGGATAAAAGTTAAGGAAAATAATGCTGGAGAATGCTGTTGAATCTCAGGTGCAAAGGATGCTTACGAACAAATCCATTCATTAACTGAAATGTCAGCTTTATAAGAAGCCTTAAAGTGCAGTGAAAGTATTGACTTCTTTTGTCAGTTCTGTGTATAACAGCATATTATCTTCCCCCACCCACCCCCACAGTGAGAACCAATCCAATAGGTGGTGGTTGGGTTTTTTTGCCACTTCTTCAGAATGGGACATCTATTAACAGGCAAGTCACTGAATAGGCTAATTAATAAGAAAATTATCAAGTTAGTCTTGGAAGGGCATCCTAATCACTTACATTTAGGTTAATGGTTTATCACATATTAAATATCATAAATAAATTGTTTTCAGCAGCTTTTGAATTAAATAGATGCTATTAAATAATAAGGTGTTACAAAAGCTTTTGTGTGGTATGGGGTTTCTGTCATGCCTGACCGCTAAAATTGCTGAGTGTAACTGATGAAGCTCCAACTTTTAACTAAATAAAAGATTGCCACTATCTGTTCTTTCCTGTACAGAAGCATTTCTTGATTGTATAGAGAATAGACCTTTCCTAAGGTAGGGAAGGGCTGCACATTGTTGTAGTGGCATAGCATGTTAGGATACATGAAGTTGTCAGCTTTTAGCTTTCCCTCTGTTCAGAATACAATTGAATGCAGCAATATGAGCTGCTTATAATGGCAGATACGTGAAACTGCTGTGTGTTTCCTAACTGTTTTCTTTTTATTGTAACAGATGCTCCCCCAAACTGAGCCCAACATTTCTTTTGCTAAGCAAGGTAATTGTTAAATGAGTCATGCCTCATTTTATGACCTTTATAAAGGGCTGTTAAGTGGATCACTGCAGTTGTTAAGTGAATCATGTGGTTGTTAAGTGAACGTAGCTTCCCCCATTGATTTTGCTTGTCAGAAGGCAGCTGGGAAGGTCACAAATGGTGATCACATGTCCTCAGGATGCTGCAACCATGTAAATATATGCAGGTTGCCAAACACCCAAATTTTGATCATTTTGTGTGGATGCTACAATGGTTGTAAGTGTGAGAACAGTTCATAAGTCACATTTTTCAGTGTTGTTGTAACTTCAAATGGTCACTAAATGAATGGTTGTAAATCCAGGACTACCTGTACCAAGAATGTGCATGTCACTTAATAAATGAAAGAAGGAATGATTTGCTATACTATGTAACAATAGCTGAAATCTTTTTAACAGTTCAATAACATATACATTTGAAGTGAGAATAATTCCGTAAGATCCAAGCATTTGGAGGAGTAGGAATGGTGGTAAATTTTACTGGGTCTCCGAGATTCAGAAATGTCTAGAGAAGGCTACAGTCTCCTTGTAATAAATTTTAAAAAGCTAAATTGTATGCAGTTCATGTTTAAATATACTTATTGACATGTTCTGTGTATCTCTGCAACAGTGTCCAGATCTCATAAAATTTGCTGAAGACAATCCAAAGAAATAATATTAGAACAGAATAAGCAACATTTCATAAGTGTTCCTGATGGCAGATGCCATTCTCTAGAACAGTGGTTCTCAACCTGTGGGTCGGGACCCCATTTGGGGTCGATCGACCATTTCATGGGGGTCGCCAAGCAAGGCTGTCCGCCATTTTTTTTTGTCCGCTATTTTTTTGTCCGCCATTTTTTTTCCCTTTTCCGGCGGGTGCCTTACCTCCCTTGGGCTGGACCAGCTGGTGGTCGGCCTGCTCCATCTCTGCCGCTTGCCAGCTACGCCTCGGCCGGCGCAGGGGGTGGAACCACGCATGCGCGGCGCTCCCGGGCAGGGAAAGTCCTCGACTTACGACCGGTTTAGTCCTCGACTTACGACCGGTTTAGTCCTCGACTTACGACTGGTTGGGGTCACGGCATTAAAAAGGTTGAGAACCACTGCTCTAGAACAGAGCAAAGATGCTTATACATGTCAATTGGACAATAAAAAATCCTAGAAGAAACAATATGGCAACACTTTCATATTGTTGCCAAAAGAACTGCACAGACTGTTTCCTGAAGGCATTCAACTTTCTGGACTCAGCTTGAAGGAAACTTTACTAATTAAACTAAAACTGATCTGGATCTCTCTGTGATGCATTAACAACAATTTCCAATGTCAAAGTTAAAGCAGCTAATCCTAAGGAGCATGGGAAACTGTGCAGCTGATAGAATCTGGAATCTCAATATATATATACTTCTAGTTTTATATAGTCCCTTTGGCTATGCAATATTGCAGTGTAGAATGTTAGCAGAATAAAGCTCTAGAATAACGTGATCTAATTTATGAAATGTTAGAATATAATTTAATACATTATGATTCTCCTACGTTGTGATGCACAGCTGCCTAAAGTGACACATGAATTCTGCGAACCCTGAAAAGATAGAACTAAATAATAAATAATTAGCAAGTAATAAATAAAACTGTTATGGATGGCAGGTGGTTTTAACAGATGGCTTTACCTGCAGATTTCGCCATCTGTCAAAACTAGTCCTGGGCTTTGCTCTCCCCCCCCTCCTTTGTCACAGTCCATTTAGCTGTCTTAGAAGTCCCTGAGATTTTGCTGCCCATGTTGTCTGGACAAGTCAACTGCTAGCTTGCCGAAACAAGTGGGGCAAAGCAGAATGCATTCTGATGGCTCCTCTGGTTTTATATATGCAGCTTTTCAGTGCTCCTGTTTCTTGCTGCCCTAAAGATGTGCTCAAAGCTTGAAATGTGCTTAGTTACTTTTTGTTAAGTAATGACTCTTTCCAAATACTTTACTACTAATGCCACATGTAAAAGGGCCTCTGATAGTTGTGATCCTAGAAAAAGTGTCTTCTTTCCCCTATTACCTGTCTTCATATACAGTAGTGTGCTGCTGGGATATTGCTATTGGGCAGTAGCTATTGTAGCAAATTTGCTTTTTAAAATGTGGAAGGTCCTTTCTGCTCTCTAGCTGCCTAGATGATGCAGTATGACTGGTGGTTCTGCTCCATTAGGGAAAAAACGCATCTCCAGAGGAAGCAGATGATGGGCCTAAAAACCCTACTGCAACATTAAGAAAGAGGTCTAAGTTTATCTACTCAGCTTTCAAGTCACACATCTCGCTTTGCACTTTGTTCTTGACTGTTTCACTATCAGTTCTCAGTTCTGCTGAGGGGTCACTTCAGTTGCTGGCTGAAACAGTACAAACTATGAGCAATGCACATATAAAGCCCAGAACCTTAACACTGAAAAACTGCACATATAAAACCCAGGACATTAAAGCATTCAGCTTTTATCTGGCCACACTTTTGGCACTGCATTGAACCAATGATTCAGTTCCTACGCCTACAGGTTGTGTGCAGAGAATCTCCAGTTGGTGGTGATGGCATTAAGCAAGGATACCCTAGCACAGGGGTCTGTAACCGTGACAACTTTAAGACTTGTGGACTTCAGCTCCAAGAATTCCTTAGCCAGCATAGCTGGCTGAGGAATTCTGGGAGCTGAAGTCCACAAGTCTTAAAGTTGTCAAGGTTGCCGACCCCTGCCCTAGCAGTTTTGAAGGCAACTGTATTTCACTTGGCAAAAGTCTAGGTTAGGCAAGGCGTTGATATAGGAATGAAAGGATAGGACAGCTGGCAGGGCTGCTGCCGTTCTGTTCTTCAGTGCCCCCCCCCTTCAGGACCGTCCTGCAGTGTTCACAGCATCACCATTACTGTTGCCTTCTGACAAGAGACTAGGCCACCTGTCCTCCCAGTTTACTCCAAATTGGCATTATGCTCCCCCCCAAAACAAGAGCTCATTTGCAGAGGCACTGCTCTGCTCCCTTCCTAAAACCTGGAAGAAATGCTGCTGTTAAAACTTGCTCTGAATATTACTGCCTCCTTTACTTGGACCAGTTTCCTTGCTCAGGTAAAGGCAAGCCAGTTGGTCAGCATTCTAGCTTTGTATGTGAGAACTCTCTCCCCCCCCCCCAATTTGGAACTCCATCAAAGTAATCAACCATAGCGCTCTGAGGGGGCAGGGAGAGAGTTGCAACCTTTGTTTCAGGACCTCTCTATTAGAACAGAGCTTTTCAACCTTTTCACCCATTGTACCACTTTTAGGATATGGCAACATCCGAGTACCACCAGTCACCTAACAAGGTGTCAAAAACTTGATGACCAAAAAAAAGTGATAAAAGTACAGGTAGTCCTCGACTTACAACAGTTCACTTAGTGACTGTTTGAAGTTACAATAGCACTGAAAAAAGTGACCCCCAAGCCACAGCCGAGCAAGACACCTGCCTGCGGCGCTCTTCCTCCTGTCAGAGGTTTTCATTGTTGTGAGGCATTTCTGTTGAGGATTGGCAGCGGGGGTGGGGTGGGGGGGTTGCTTTTTATTCCCCCCGTCTGCTGGGTGGTTGCAGCAGGTTTTTGTCACTTCATATGACCCTGGGACACTGTGACCGTCATAAATATGAATCAGTTGCCAAGCATCTGAATGTAAATCACAAGACCCTGGAGAGGCTGCAACATTCCAGCTGACTGGTGCTTCTTCAGGGCTCAGCAGAAGCCCCAGGATCAGCGCCGAGCTCCAGCTGGAGCCTGGCACTGACCCTGGCGCTTCCACTGAGCCCTGACAGCCTCGAAGAAGCGCCAATCAGCTGGAAAGTAGCACTGATCCTGGTGCTTCCGCTAAGCCCTGCAGCTCCAGCCATCTCTCGCTCAGGCTTGTGCGGTGCTGCCACCGGTTCAGCTCATTCCCCTCCCCCGCTACCACTTTTCTAGGATGGTTGCGTACCACCTGCCAGGTGCCAATGTACCACAGGTGGTACCCGTACCACTGGTTGAAAAGCCCTGTATTAGAAGACAAAATTATACAAGAGGTCAATAAGCATGATAAAATACTTTCATATATTAAACAAAAATATTGTTCCAAATAAATACGTTTTGGGGAGCTTAGTAGAAATGGCATGTTTAGAGATGTAGAAAATGTCATTTAAGAATTTAAGTAAAAATTTATTTCATGAATTGAGAATTCATGTGGGAAGGGCTTATTTTATCAATTTGAATTGGGACTCCGTAATGAAGGTTGGTGTTTGTGATTTAACAATAACCATAAATCCTATTTGTTTATCCACTAATAATTGATTTTCTGACACATTAATGGCATGGTACATTAATAATTTTAAATCACTTCACATGTTAGGAGAGAAGGGGTGTTCCTGTGTGAATGCATATTGCAAGGACCCCTGGTTATTTGGGAGGATTTTGTGGTTCAGTGTGAGATCCTACCCACAAGGACATCTTCATTTCAGTTTGTTTTGTATTTATTATGTCAAAGACATGAATTCTTCTTTCTCTGGATGAGAGCAGTTACTGGAGTGAATTGGCACATGTTAAGGAATGTCTTGGGGCATGGGGGAAATGTCAAGAAAACCTGTCCAAAGGAAAAGCTTTTAAATTACCTCTTCATGCAGAAATGCAAAATCAAATTTAATTGCTCTCTTCCTGTCCTGTTCAGACAAGCAGACTCCTTTTGGTACATAGTAAAAAAGAGTCATAGTGGTAAGAGCTGGGATTTGTTTAGCTCTAGTGATCAGGAAAAAAATAGCAATAAGTATGAAAGAACAAAAAATGCAGCTGGGATGGGAGATGGGGACTGAACTTTTAACATTCTGGCATGGGCATGTATGATACCTGCCAAATCAGGTTTAAAAATGAAATGTCACATTCTTTGGTAACTTTGGGAATTTCTGGGTTCCAAATGGTGACAGTGACCAAATCAAAGATTTTAAAACCAGAATAATTTCTACTGTAGATTGCCTTAGCTTTGGTTAAAATTAGCATTTGTCTTTTAATTTGATCATTTGTGTCATCTTTTCTTTCCCTTTTCCTTTCCATTTCTCTTTCCCTTTCCATTAATTAGACAGATACAAAATTGCTGACAAATGTCCCTTCCATGTGTATTTTGCCCTAGGAAGGGACTTGGCTTACTCTGTCCATCACTTCAAGAGTTTCCCCACTCTCATTCAATCAAAGGAAGCCATTACGGCTACATTCATTTCAGTATTGTTGTTATAAGAAGCAATTCTCTGTGAGATACAGAATGTTTTCTTTTCATCCTAATAATAGTAAGTAAAGAAATCTTAAAATGGAACATTAGAATATTTCCTTATGCTCATACCTTTTACAGGCATCCCTGCCTATGTTGATCTTTAGTGATGGTTCTGTGAGAAATCAGTTGCACAGAAAGTATAATCTGTGCAAATAATATTTGCCTAAAATTTCTCTTAGGAAGAATAGTGTTTCTAAAAATAACACTACAGCTTCTGTTTAGGTACATATAACAGGCAATTTAAAAGTGTGTGTGCACGTGTGTGTGTGTGTGTGTCTGTGTGTATGTAGCCGTTTCCCAAGTGAAAACTGGATCACTGTCAGAACTTAACCTGCCAAGGGAACCATAAGAATTACCATCAGCCCTGCTCTGGAATCATTTGTTCCCCATTTGCCAGCCCTCTGGCATTGTCTAATCCCCCTCACAGACTGATCGTTATCTGCTATCTTTATTCTCTTTCCCACTGGCTTCCCTCCATCTTCTCTAGCTCTCTAAAGCAGTGGTTCTCAACCTGTGGGTCGGGACCCCATTTGGGGTCGATCGACCATTTCACGGGGGTCACCAAGCAAGGCTGTCCGCCATTTTTTTTGTCCGCCATTTTTTTCCCCTTCTCCGGCGGGTGCCTTACCTCCCTTGGGCTGGGCCAGCTGGTGGTGGGCCTGCTCCGTCTCTGCCGCTTGCCAGCTACGCCTCGGCCGGCGCAGGGGGCGGAACCACGCATGCGTGGCGCTCCCGGGCAGGGAAAGTCCTCGACTTACTACCAGTTGGGTAGTCCTCGACTTACGACCGGTTTAGTCCTCGACTTACGACCGGTTTAGTCCTCGACTTACGACTAGTTGGGGTCACGGCATTAAAAAGGTTGAGAACCACTGCTCTAAAGGAAGAGAGGAGGGGAACAGCAGGGCAAACAAGGTAAGAGCAATACCACCAGGGCTTCCTAACCGTCCACAGGTGTTTATAAGTGCATAACAGAGTGATCATTTTGGGAAAAGTGGGTTGGAATAGGGTGCAACAGTGTCTCTTAGCAAGCTCTAACAAAGTTGCCTGGAGGGAGGCTGAACCTTTCACTGTGAAGGAGGATAGTACTAGATGACTAAAAGAAAGATCCACTTTTAGTGCAGTCTTCACCATGCATGCTTTAACATTAACATTCATGGCCAGTGTGGGACCAAGTGACTAAATTGTTATATTCTCTATAGAACTCTCTGCTAGGACTCTCCCTTGCTTGGTCACATGTGAGTGTGCCCAGATGGATGCCTGTGGAGCATCACTTGGCCTGTTTCCTTCCTTCTGCTAAGTTACCTCCCCTGTTTATCCTCAAGGAGATGGTCCCAGTTCCAGCCCCAGATAGGCTACTTTATCATGACGGCCCTTTGCAGTAGATAAAAGTTGAGCCAGGGTCCCTATGTGACTTATGATTGTGCAAGAATTTCACAGCAGCCTCTCATCACTGCCATGTTGCAAGAAAGGATCAGAACTTGGGTCATCTGAAAGGTTCTTTCTATGTCTGGAGACAGACACACAGTATTGTCTCTGCCCGCTGATTAGATCTGCCTTTTCCTTTCTTCTAACACAGCCAAAGGGAGGATGTTACAGCATACCAGAGGGAGGAAAGGCCCTTCAGAAAGGCTGGCTGTGGAATTCTGGGAGTTGAAGTCCACATGCCTTAAAATTGTCAAGGTTGAGAAACACTGGATTAGAGGCTTCTAGCTGCAGAAGATACATTGCCAATGCTCCTCAGTATCTCAAAGAGAGACTTGGTTTTCTATGGTACACTGTTTTAAGAACTACCCTGGTTTGTTCATAATCTAGGGCCGTGGTGGCGAACCTATGGCACGGGTGCCAGAGGCGGCACTCAGAGCCCTCTCTGTGGGCACGCGTGCCATCGCCCCAGTCCTAGGCCTTCAGCTGGGTTTTATAAAACCTTTTCGCTTTAGGCCTCCGCCGCTGTGTACAAAAAAAAAGGTTCAATCAATGAGTCAATTTCAACTTCTCGCGGGGGAAAAAAAGATCTTGCAAAGTTGGAATTGATTGATTGAACTTTTTAGTCCCACCCACTCTGCCGTTACCACTGCAGCCATACCCACCCGGCACCCGACGATGCATAAGTGGGTTTTGGGTTGCAGTTTGGGCACTCGGTCTCTAAAAGGTTCACCATCACTGGTCTAGGGTGAGTTGGCCGGCAAGTTTATTTCCAAGTGGACTGACATCCATGCTTGATCATTAAGGTATCTTGGTCTCTTGGGGGAAAAAAAGATTATCTTAGATTGAAACTGAGTACGGACAACAGTTTTCTGGCCTCCATATGTATCCAAACTGCCACTGATCTCAGACAAAGGTTAGAAACAGAGCAGGATATCTGGAATTATTCTTTTAAGAATTTGAACTAGAGAAAGCCAAGGGGACATCTTATGCAAATGAGTATGATTCCAATTACCATATTCATCTCAATAACTGCAGCCTGCACAAGAATGTGGGCTGTTATTTGGTGTGAGGATGGGGGAGCCATAAAATTCCTCAGTTTTTTAGAGCAGTTACCTGAAAAACATCATGTAAATTTGAAACTATCAATCATACCTTAAGTGGACAGTTTTGAATCCAGAAAATTCCAGTTCACATCTTTGCGTAAACTTGATTCATTTGCTTTTAGCTTATCCTGAACCTACCTATTATGGCCTAATGTACAAATCAGGCTGTTGTGGCTTGTTCAGCAAACCATGATTTTTACTCTTCTGACTTAGTATGACAGCTCTTGAAATAAGGCTAGTTTTGCCAAACCACTTTAGACTAAACAAAATTATCTTTACGTTGGAGAGGAAAAATGGCATTGTTTAAAGATTACAAAGGATATATATGATGAATGGAGTTTTGCAACATAGACTCACAACAGTCTTGTTTAAAATGCCACCTCAGAATATATGTTTATATGGCATTTCACTTTTTTTTCCTTTTTCACCAGGAAATATGAAAATGGATCCAAAGTCCTCCTGAAACTTATTGACCTTGAACTCTCCTCCAGGTTCTTGGGAGCAACAAATGATACAAACTTATTGGAAGCAGATGCTGTACTTTTGGGGCTAATGGAAGGAAGAGAAAGTAAAAATAAATAGTAAATGTTTGTTCTTTTTAAAAAAAACCTCTTGTCGCTAAATACTTATTTGTACAGAATATCCCACTTGAATTAAAGTGTTGAAATTATTCATTCATTATTTTTGTGATTAAAATAAATTTAAATGTAAAGTTAGCCTTTTGTAGGTCATTTATTATTGGCAATAACATTTATTCTGTTCTTTCAATTTTACATTCATACTAAAAATGAGAGATTTGGAAGATTTTTCCAGATTTCATTATCTTACAATTACATCAAATTTTGGCAGGTAAAATATAACAGATGACTGTGGTCATCATTTATTTAAATCATGATTTTCTAATTCAGGTGAAAGTAAATCTTAGAGATGAACAAAATCATGCTGACCTTTTTTTGGCTTAATCCTAATTCATAATCATTCCTTTTTTAGTTGTTCTTGTTTTTTTCTCTCTCTTTTGGTTGGTTGGCAGATTAGAATATGGAAATCACAAGCCTCATTAAGCCTCAGGTGCAAACAATAAGCCTCAATAAAACATGTTGAGTTGTTGTTTCAACTCTAAAATATTGCATGTAGACCATATCCTCCCCCCCCCTTCAATCTCATTTGTTAGAGGTTGTTAAACTTGCTTTATTGGACCTTTATTATGATAAAATAAATTTGTCCAACCCGCCCCTCCACATTTATGACTAGTGATTTCATTGTGGTTAGGATTAGGCAGAAATGGATCAGTTTTAAAAATTAAATACATTTAAATATCAAACAAAACATTAATAGAATCTTAACAGCTTTATATTTTTTTTTTAAAAATAGTAAAATTTGAAACTTATTTTTAATGGAGGGATGAGCTTGCTGACTTTTGTATAATTCTTTTAATCTTCTTCAAGCATGCTAGCATAATCCATTTATTTTGCTTGTTTAGCCTCTTTTACTCACTCCCAAGGCAATGTGTGTGTGTATGTATATATATATATGTGTGTGTGTGTGTGTATATGTATACACACACATATACATATACATATACATATACATATACATACATACATACATACATACATACATATAGATAGAGAGAGAGAGAGAGAGAAAGAGAGAGAGAGAGAATATAGTTGTGTGTATATATATATATATAATCAGTTTAAAGCCTCTTTCACTTTGTTTTTTTAAACATCAGTTTTGATAAACAACATAAGGGGTTGATTATCCCTATAGCACTCTAATACAGTTCTTTTTATTCTAGTCCAAGCAGCTTTCACATCCTTTTCTTATACCCACTTTCTATTCATTCTGTTGGGAGATTATCTTCAGAATATGTTTTTATAAGAATTGTTTGTCATCTTTCTTTATTTCACTCTAGTTTTTTTGCCTTTCATTCCGTTGTTTTCTTGTCCATTTTTTCCCAATCCAGTCTTGACACTACCAAAATAGAATTGCTATCCTCTGCCAATGTCTTTTCTAAAATGCAGTGCCTGGAACTGGACTTAATATTCAAGGTACTCTCTGATTTATGCAGAATAGAGAGGAACAAGTATTATCTTGAACTTGATACTGTACTTTTGTTGATGCTGTTTAGGGCTGCATTTGCATTTTTAATTTAGTTTATAATCCAAGACGCCTAGGTCCATTTTATATGTTCTGCTGGCCTGTATTCGTCTTCTCAGTCCTATACTTATGCATTTGAGTTTTCTACCCAAAAACCCAAATTGTATTTCTCCCTCTTAGTATTCATATTTCCAGTTTTCCTAGCTTGCCAATATCCTCCTGAACGTTGGTATTGTCCCGTTTGCTTTCCCTATTATTTTTGTGTCAATCACACATTTAATAATCGCCACCATTGCATGATAGAAGCCCCACAGCTTCTTAAATACATGTTTAAAATGGGAAGGGCTATGATCCAATTATTATGCTCACATGTTCACTTTTTATTCTCCCTTGAGAACATCCCTGTGTTGAAAAAGTAGGGCCTAGCCTAGAGCTGTGCAGCATGCCACTCAGAAACATTGACATATATTTGATGGTTTTAGTTGTTCATCCAGCTCTGTATTCCTCTTCAGATGACATCTGCAAGTTCATTCAGACTCTTAGGGACTCCAAGCATGGAAACTCATCCATGTGATTCATGGGAACCATGATGTGCTGCCCTGAGATGCTAGTATATATATTTGTATATACAAGTAAATAAATTAATATGTGTTTATTGTTTATTTTGTATCTCTCTGTTCTCTGCCTTGTTTCCATGGTAAGAAAGCCTAGCAGGGAAAAATAACCCTAAGAGCCTTATCTACTTTTGAGTGGAAAGAATGCTCCAAGACCTCAAGTTGTGTCTCTCCATCCTGTACCAGACAAAGCAAGCTGCTTTGGGGCAAAGGAAACAGGAGCTGTGAAAGAGCAACGGCTGCCTGGAATCGCTTTCTGCTGTGCCCTTTGGCCTTTGGACTGCAGCTTCCCTGCACACGTTGGATCACAGGGGAGCTGAAGTTTCATTTACCGACTGAGCAACTTTGAAAAAAAAAGCCCTGTTCCCAATTAGTGTTGCAAGTTGCCCAGATCAATGGTGGGTTAAACTGAGCTGCCCACTCAAGTGGGGGGCATAGCGTGCAATGAAAGGAGAGGAAAGAGTTGGTTTGTGTGTGTGTGTGTGCATGGGGGGGGGAAATGCGTGCATCTCTTTCAAGAGCGCTGGATTCTTTCAAGCGAGCTGCATTCTTGTGTGAAAAACAACTGCCACAATACTTAAGTTGTAACCTTCTCACCCCTGACGGCATGGGAAAGTGTACTCTTCAGCTGTTAGTGGGAAGAGAGGCCGTGGTAGTCATGAGAAATTTGGATAAAAAATGCAGCTTTGAGCTTGCCCTTCTCTTTTGCACATGTCATCTTGCCTATCAAACAGCTTAATTGGAAAATTAGTTGTGCTTTTCATTAAGAGCTTTGAAAATTCAAGTGCCAATAATTTCTCTGGGGGCTTTTATTTGGAGGTGGGGGCATTACTGTATTTGTTAGGAACATATGTATAGTAGGTTCAGAAGAATGCAACAGAAACACATAAAAAGCTGGGTGCATTGACCACTGATTTGTTCTTGTTCTATTTTCAGTTGCAAGGTTTAATTCATTTTCAGTAGTTGATTTTTTTCTATAAGTTTCACTATGATAATTGAAAATATATTTATATGTTTTCTAATTATTAGAAAAATATAAAATTATAATATTGTATAAAATAGTAAATATAGAGTTTTTCTTGGAACTTTTTTGCAAATTACCTGATTACAAAAATCAGGATTCTGATTTTTGGGGAGAGGGGGCGTTGCTAGTTGGCTCACAAAAAATCTTGATGAAATTATTCAAATGTAAAAATGCTCCGACACAGCACTGGAGCATTACTTTTTAATATCAATTCATTCTATATTGAATATACATGGCAAGGATGAGGGTGAGAGATTAAAGCCACTATCCCAATCATTTCCAAGGGCAAAAGCTTCCAGGAAGGTCCCTGGCTTAGCCCTGCACCTGTTTCCAGCTCATTATTCTTAGGACTTCTCTAGATCAAGGGTCTACAGCTGTTGCCAGCATGTTGAGCTGTCCTCTGCTGCTTCACTGCCCGGTTAGAGAGGGTCATGGAACTTTAAACCATCATGAAAAGAACTCCTGTGCCACCATCTTGAGATCCTTTTCTCATGTGAACCTAACAGCTCATATGGAAGTTATTCTAAATTTTGCAAATAGCACAGATGAGTGGGTAGGAAAGATGCCTAAATAGTACCTATCCCAGGAAGTGGCACTTCGCAGCATTTTACATATAAAATACAAAGCTGAATGGTGCTCAGGGTACCTTCAGATATAGAATCTGTATACGATCAGTTCCCATTTATTACTTTGAAGTGATAAATCAGTGAACAATAGCCATAATTGTAGAACAGCTGTGGAAATACTGATTAGACAAGAGTGGATAACCCTGGCAGTTCTGTAAATCCCATGGCTGTGTAATTGTGGTGTGAGTTACATATTGAATTTCCCTGGAAGGGAAATGAGTTCCCCATCCACTCATCCATCCAAATTTACCTTTAGACAGTTGTTTTAAGATTTGCTGAAAATGTGTTGATGGGAGTTGATGAGGTTATTTTTTCTATTATTCCTTTGGGGAGAAAATTCCCTTACATTCAGATCCATGTTTCTTTTATGTATGTTTATTAGATAATAAGGATATGCAGTGATCCAGGTTTAAAAGGGAAACAACTGACACCTGTCAGTACTTCATTTCATCAAACCCATCTTTTCATGAGACCTTTGACTGCTGGCTGCAACGAAAAGAAAACGACTCTTTTTGAAGGGCTGCTTGGAGGGCTTGCATGCAAACCAGATGTGATCTAAATATTTTTTTTTCCTTTTGAATTCAGGTTGATCCACAGTCCTAGAAGGCAGTAATTAAGAATCATCCTGGAGTTAAGTTTCATCTGTGCCTGACCAATGCTGTCAATAGTGAACCAGTTATTTACTAGTGGTTTGATTAATAAAGAAGTCACAAATCATTTTTGTAAATTCAGAGCTTTCATAGCGTAATATACGTATTTATGAGAAGTAAATCCTAATGTTACAGAACAATAACCCACAACAATAACCCAGAACTGACCCACTGATAAGTGTGTGTCTGTAAACACTCACACATATACATATACACACATATAATGTTCATCAGTACTTGACTGCTTCAAAATGCATTGAATTTTGTACTTAGTGCATGAAAATGTTGTCCTGGTACTCATAGTTTGTTTGGTACTCAATGTACTGCAATAGGAAGAATGGAATGGTCCCGGAGAATGGACAGGAAGTTGGCCATGCTGGGAAGGTCACTAGCATAGGAAAAGTGAGAGACAGGAAGTCCTTCCCAGCTGAAACAAAAGATCATGTGATTAAGTCATGTAGTTTGGTACTCGTTTTTAGTATTTGTCGCACTTCCTGGAACCAATTAAAACAACGATATATAATAATCGGTGTGGTGGCCTAGTGGTGAAGATGCTTGCATCCCACTTGTAAGATTGTAAGTTCAATCCTAGGTAGTGGCAGATGTTTCTCTCTTAGGGCGCAAAGAAAAATATCTGCTGTGAACTTCAGGTACGCATCAGGAACGGCATCCGTCCAGTAAACGCTCAGCTCCATCCAGTCACCCCAACTAGAGACCACAAGATCATAAAAAAAGATTTTTATTCTAATGTAATATGTACGTATATTAATATTGCAATCTTTGTGAGAAATCCTCTGCATGTCTTACGCGTTAAAATATATATATTTAAGATTATATATAAAACCCAATATATAAAGTAGTAAACTTAGAGATGGCCTTACACTCCAGTTTCAGTGTAAATTCT
>NW_015386373.1:12217-113096 GCF_001527695.2 Protobothrops mucrosquamatus | reverse complement strand
AATAAACCTCTGATTTAAGATGAACTTTCTTCTATTTTTCTTCAAACATATGTTCCATATTCTGCTAGCATCAGTCCCTACCCCCAGTCATGGTGAGCTGTGTGTCTAGTGAAGGGATGAATAAACTAATTGACTCAGAAACCTACCCATCCCTTCCTGGATCTCTGTCTTTCCCTGGCAGTGTGACCCCTGCTTTTGAGCTTTTAATCTGGAAAACATAGAAATCATGGCTACGATTTAAGGTCCTTGGAGTTCTGGTGGGACATATTTCAGCAAGCCTTCCCAACATAGCCTTGTACGCTGCATATTTCCATTTTGTCCGGGAAAGAAGCTTATTGTTACAAATCAGTTTGGTATTATATTTATGAGAGCCAGTTTGGTACACCAGTAATGAGTAAAACACCAGGCTTAAAACTGGGGAACTGATTTCTAGAGTTGCCTTAGACACAAAGCCAGTTGGGTGACCTTCGACTAGTCATTCTTTCTCAGCCCTAGGAAGCAGACGGTGGAAAACGACTTCTGAAATCTTGCCAAGAAAACTGCAGGGACTTGTCCAGCCAGTCACCAGGAGTCAATGCTTACTTGAAGGCATCAAATAATAATTATAGCATTTTTTACAGTTACCATAGAAAAAAACATGAAGTTCAGGGTTGAACTGTGGAATCCATTCAACTAGATAACATCATTGGTGCACTGATGATGTTACCTAGTTGAATAATGAAAGGTCTGCAAGCAAATAATCAACCTCAGAGGACGCCAAGAACTCCACTTCTTACAGTATTTGTTCTTGTTCAAATACCTTGTTTATTGAACAAGAACAAATACTGTAAGAAGTATAAGAAGTAAAAAATACTGCTAATATTTAGGAATTAGATGGATCTCACCAAATGGGAGCACATACTTTGTTGCAACTAAAGCTCAATCTTAAAGTGACGCCAAACTTACCACTAGGCACAAGAATAGTTATTTTTTTCATTCTTAATTGGGGCTAACTGCAATGCAAGGGTCAGTAACATTTGGTGAGGAGTGGAAAGGGGAGGGGAATCAAAGTTTCCCTCATCAAGGATTATTTTGGTAACTGAAATCCTAAGCACCTCCATCCATCTGCAGTGGTGCTGGAAAGTATGGGTAGTTGTAGTCCTAATTCATCTGTAGGGTAGCAGTTTGAGAGAGACTGAAATAAATAGTTATGTTGCACAAGTCCAAAAAAGGAAACAAACAGATACTCCCCTCTACAATGTGCTTAATGTCACTGAAGAAACAAGCCTAAAGCAATCCTGTCAGTAAGCTGTTAGCCTGAATATTATTTGCTCTAGGTAAATTGATGAGTTGCAGGGCCCATCTATCTAGCAATAAAGTTCAGATGAATAGCTTCCTCAACCTCATTACTCATTAAGTGGAAGATCTACTATACACTTTCTGTGTACATAGAGAAACATACCTATCATTATAGGATGCTGTCAGATAGAAAGAAATTTACACATAAGTCTGGGAAGCAGCTCTGTTGACCTGCAGGAACTTTGTTGGTGGCTTGATCTGGAATGGCAAAGCTTTAACTCATTGTGCAGCCATCTCTCATTTCTGGAGGATGGCTCATTTGCACACTTGTTTTCTTGCCCGAGGACAATCTTCATACTGGGAGGCCAATATCCTGCCATTCTCAAACCCACAGATAAAGAAGAGTATCATCAGACTGATGCATTGACTAGCATGACACATTCACCCTCTTTGGGGATGTCTTACATCTCCCCTTGGTTGTGCTGAGATAAGGCTCATTGATTCTCACCATCTCACCTCCTGCCTTGAACTCATGTTCCAGGCAATTAACACAAAAATTACTTAGTTTGCATATACCTTCTTTTGAGTTGAAATGAACATGGGAAACAACTTCCTTCAGTTTTCCCACCAAGGCCAGTGGTAAAGTTTTTTTTAGATTTTCTACCATGATGGACTTAAGCCCTTTGTTCCTGGACTTCTTTGCTTGATAACTTTTTTTCAGAATGAGAAACAACTGTAAAAATAAAAAGTAATTGGTTCACTTCCTCACACAAACAAGTATAATAAGGAAGTTTGCATAGTAACCTACCCTGGCCTTTTCTGTAATCTGTATGTTTGTAGCACGTGATTATGTATTTTCTTCCTCCCAATGCCCCCTTAGGTGAGAAGACAGATCTGGACACTGATTTGAACACCTGCCCACAATGCCATAATTTTCCACTGAAATTATATAAGCAGATGGGGAGTTGTCTGTACCACTTATAGAAGGTTCAGTGGGCACACCTTAAATTAGCCATGTGGTGAGTCTTTAACCACAGACACACCAATTCTCATCTGAACAGCTGACACAATCCTGAATAATTTATTACGTACAAATGGTGAAACTTGTCTTTGACATCTGAACCAGATTCCAACTGCCACTTGATAGTTATGATAATTGCTGGTTTGTGCTGACAGGAGTAGAACCAGCCATTCTACCTAAAGCAAAAAATTAAGAAATTGTGTCCATGTTATCATTTTTCCTTCAACGATGTTACTTTTCTCTTTTTAAAGAAAATATTTAAAATAAATACAAAGAACTGAACTTGAAAGTTTTCAAATGATTCATCCAGTCAGATCTATAATCACATGAAAAGGCTTTTGTCAATCTCACAAATGGAATCAGATTTATCTAAAAATTAAGTGTGGCAGATAGTCAGACAAAAGATATGTTTGTTGAAGGTTTGTGTATTCCTGCTGCCTCTCTCCAATGTTCAAGAACCAAGAAGTTGCAAAGTCTAACTGGGCTAGGCAACATAATGATTTTTCTATGGTTTTCCATGGGAACTAAATAATTGTATCGAGTTTTTTCTTAGGTATTAGGACTTTATTGCCTAATTTTAGCAACATTTCTCCACCTGCTTTCTTCTGGAACATCCTTCCACCTGCTAGCTTGAAACTTCCTAGAAATTCAAACAGAAGTTCATTGCAATATTTTAAAGACAATGGCAAATTAATGAACTTATGGTATATGTCTATATATTTTGCATGAATACGTTATATTCATTAAACTGTTTAACAGGAAAATGCTTATTTTCATTTAAATAGAATTGAATAGGGGGTGAATCATGCTGAAGCATTTAATATTTTTGTAGGATGCAGAAGTACAGGTTCAGAGTGATACCTTGTTATACACAATTTGTTGTTTTATAATTGTGGGTGTGCACATGCTCATGGGGGGGGGTATACGTAGACACATTTCTGCCTGGAGGTAGGAGAATGTAGCAAACTTGGAAATTAAAAAAATTAATTTAGAGCCAGCTGTGCAGCATTTGATGAATTGGTTTGTAAAACACAATTTAAAAGGCATGATTATGAGCACATAAAAATGTGGCAGGACATTTTTACCTTGTATTTACTTAATGAAAAGGGTAATGCTATAAAAATCTGTCAGCTTAAAGAGTAACAAATTAGAAGCAGAAGCTGCCATTTTAAATTTTTTTAAAGAAATTATTATTTTGGGAGGAGGGTAGAGTGTTGAATTTATTCAAGTTTCTGCTAAGTGCCAGTAGTCCAGTATTTTGTCCTTGTGAAGAAAAACAATATCTTGAAATAAGAAAAGTTCTATACCTATATATATATTTATCCATTCCCATATCAATTTATTTATTCCCTATATATTCCAGTTTGTCATTGTGTGCATACTAGCTAGCAGCATTTTAAAAGGTTAAGGACACATGTTCAAAAGCAAGACCATTACATTTATACTGATCTGTAAAAACACTAAAATATATTTTCTCATTAACATGTCTGCAGCTTGACTTGCATGAGCGATGGGTCAGCATGCGTGCACATACGTGCACAGCTCAACTTGTGCAAATTGAGCTGCACGTGCGCATGCATGCCAGCCCACCACTCGCTTGGCCCTGTTCTCCTCCCCCCCCCAAGCCCGGGGGTCAAGCTGCAAAGATTGGGGACTGTTGGTCTAAATCAGGGGTAGTCAACCTTGGCTCTTTTATGACTCGTGGACTTCAACTCCCAGAATTCTGTGCTGGCTCAGGAATTCTGGGAGTTGAAGTCCACGAGTCATAAAAGAGCCAAGGTTGACTACCCCTGGTCTAAATGGTTGGCTTAGAGTGAAACAAGAAGATCAGGATCATACAATTCTTTCACTTCTGGATTCCAATATCTGGGAAATTGAGTTCCTTTTTGCCCACCCGACTATTCGAGCACGATGGACAATGTTATTTTTAATTGGTAAAAGCAAGGCCCTTGGATCACCTTCTGAGAATGAATGGAAACTAATGCAAATAGTGAAACTGAATGTGATTGAATTACTTTCCACCCCTCCCTGCCTGCTCCATGTACTTTTTAAAGAAAAGCACCCCTTTGTCATATAAACCAATCCGTCTTTGATGCCATATTGTATATTTTAAGGGAAACTCAAGACAAGGGAATCTCTCTGTCTTAATTGTCTGTTTCTCTCTCTCCTCCATCCCATCGTGGACTTTCCTTTTCCTGGCCATTACATTGGATTCTGTTAAAATCAGACTTTGTGGAGAGGAAAAGAGTATCTCTTTGATTTACTATTTTGCTTGATCTTCCACCAGAACAATAATAATAATAATAATAATAATAATAATAATAATAATAATAATAATAATAATAATAATAATAATAATAATAATAATAATAATAATAAAGTTGGAAGGGACCTTGGAGGTCATCGAGTCCAACCCCCTGCCCAGGCAGGAACCCTACACCATTTCAGACAAATGGCTGTCCAGTCTCTTCTTAAAAACTTCCAGTGTTGGAGCATTCACCACTTCTGGAGGCAGGTTGTTCCATTGGTTAATTGTTCTAACTGTCAGGAAGTTTCTCCTTAGTTCTAGGTTGCTTCTCTCCTTGATCAGTTTCCACCCGTTGCTTCTCGTCCTGCCTTGAGGCACCTTGGAGAATAGCTTGACTCCCTCTTCTTTGTGGCAGCCCCTGAGATATTGGAACACTGCTATCATGTCCCCCCTCATCCTTCTCTTCGTTAAACTAAACATACCCAGTTCCAGCAACCGTTCCTTATATGTTTTAGCCTATCCTTAGAGCCCGTCTTGAGGTATCATCTGAAAGGGCTTAGTTTGGAGATAAGCATCCATGCTAGCCAATGATTATTGCTGCAGTATTTGTTTCTCCTTTCCTTCTGGAAAAAGATCTTCCAAAACATTTGTCATCCTACAGTTGCATTCCAGTGGATATGTTGGTGCTTCTTTTTCCTTTTAACTAATAGAATGCATACACAAATCTTCTTTCTTAAAAAATGTGGAAATAAAAAAATCAAACAAAACATCAAACAAGGGAATGAATTTCTGTTCTGTCTAAATTTCTGTTATTGGATGTGTTGAATCCATTGCTCTCTTTCCTATTAATTTTACCTGTCTTAGTTAAAGTTATGTTTCATTGGCATTAAGGCAAATGATTCTCTTTTCTGTGCTCAGAACCTAGGTCTGCCTTCCTCACTGCTTCCCTAACTGTCTTTTAAAAATGTTGGGTCATCTTCCCTAGCAAGGTCAAGCCCATGTGTTTTCCTTATCAACTTAGGTTGAGAGAGGAGCCAAGCTAATACTGAAGATTGGGGCAGAGAATGAACATGGGAAGGCAAGCAAGAATATGTGCAACAAGATATAGAACATGTTTGTATGGATTCTCCAGAGAACATCTGGCCTAGGACCCACTATGGTGGGGCAGCAATGGAAAGGGATCACACCACATTTGCAATTGTTACATTCTTAAGAATAGAGTATACCCTGGTAACTAGGATAGGCATCCAATCACATATATCCTTAATGCATTAGCAGATAGAATTTCTCCTACCAGGAACTTAATTTGCACTGTTTCTTTTTATAGGACTATTGCTTTTTCAAGAGTTTTCACTTACTGCTATTTGTTTCAGTCAATGACCATAGACATGCTCTATCAAGACAGCAAGACAGTTATCAGGAAAGACTAATACCCACAACTCTTGTAGAGCTATCAACTAATATCTAAATTACAGAACAAGAAGTTCAAGTACACTTAACTCCCAAGCAATTCACAAAAATTTGAGCAGGATGAGTCCTGGATGGTCAACTAACTACAGAACCCTTTCAACTCTTCTATGAAAAGTGTCTTTATTTATTTAGTGTATAGCATTATTACATTGTCCATGAGACTACAATGCGAATGCAGAGTAGTAGTTGGCTGCCAAACTAGCTCTGTTGTGCTACACACTCTCATGCTTCCCAAGATGTGCCACAGGAGGATGAGCTAGCTTTGCACCAGAATTCGAGGGCAAAGGTAAGCTAGCTTCGTACTTCTCTTCCTATAGCATCACCCAAGGCCCTCTCTGTCCACCGGAGCAGCCTTGCAAATGGGCATTGCAACTAGGAAGGTTTAAACCCTGTAGGAATTTGACTGCCTGCACGAAGCACCAGCTCGTCTCCCCACCTATTTATCTACTTGCATAGAACATGCTTTTGACCTGTTAAATGGGCAGAAGCTGAGAAGCTGAGGCAAGTGACAGGAGCTCACCCCACCAAGTAGTGCTAGGTGGAATTGCTGGAGCAAAGACTATGTCCAGCGTCATTAAGCCACTGAGCCACCGCACCTCAAAAGTTGCCTCAAGTCAATAGGAAACTTAGCAATCATGGTTACATTGCTGTTATTGCAAGTAGAAAGGAAAGCAATATTTCAATCATTGACTTGAGTTTGGTGTCAATTTTTGCAAGAACCTATTGCATAATGTATTCACATAAATTCTTCAATTAATAATGCCATATGAGTGAGTCTAAAAAGGAAATGTTAGTTGACTTTATCCAATCTGTTCAAAATACATTAATTCAGGATAAGCAATGTTGTGATCATTAGGGATAAGGGAATTGAAGATGCAACATGGATGGAATGAATCTGGATGAAAATGATATATAAAATCCCTGATACATAAAATAAGTACCCTCTCCTTTTAGGGGTAGATTACTGTTTTTCTCTGTTTTCTGATTCAAAATGAAATGAGAAGCACTGCGAATATTCTGCAATTAGTCAATGAGTTTCAGAGATTACATGCCGTCAGCACTCACTGTTCAAATTCTGTATAGTGTGTATATTATTATTATTATTAACTCTTAATCCTCTTTTACTTTCTCTATTATTATTATTATTATTATTATTAATAATAATAATAATAATAATAATAATAATAATAATAATAATAATAATAATAATAATAATAAAGTTGGAAGGGACCTTAGAGGTCATTGAGTCCAACCCCCTGCTCAGGCAGGTAACCCTATGACTGGATAGCCATTCGGACAAATGGCTATCCAGTCTCTTCTTAAAAACTTCCATTGTTGGAGCATTCACCGCTTCTGGAGGCAGGTTGTTCCACTGGTTAATTGTTCTAACTGTCAGGAAGTTTCTCCTTAGTTCTAGGTTGCTTCTTTTCTTGATTAGTTTCCATCCGTTGCTTCTTGTCCTGCCTTCAGGCGCTTTGGAGAATAGCTTGACTCCCTCTTCTTTGTGGCAGCCCCTGAGATATTGATTTTGATTAGAATCATAAAGTATATTTTTTCCAATATCACTGAACACTAAAATCAGTTAGCCACCCTGACGAAGCCGGCAGGAGGCCGGCGAAAGCTAGGTGCTTTTAATTGTAAATAAACTTGATACTGTACTTTCTATAAGGACTGATGGACCCATCTCATAACACCTTACCTGACCAAATACCCGAGAAACACCCATCTTTTTTATATACAATTGCTGTTATTGGATCAGTCCGATGTAGTGGCTTTGGATGTAGCTAAATTTTGTTAACACTGTCTGCAAAAGTTTGACTGCCTCTGACAATCCACCACTAATTGTAATATATTATCTTGTACTTCAATTTTTTAATGCTTTTTTTTGTAATGAGGATCTGCAACCATAATAAAAATTATATAAGGCAAGTTTGACCCCTGGTGACTAAATGCAGACATTCATTAGAAAAAAAATAAATGTAGCTCAGAGCTGGGTTTTTTTTGGGGGGTGGGATTTCTTGGTGCTCTATGAGCTTGGTTATTTTCTGACATGCTTCGTTATCAGATTAGATAACATTGCAGCAAAAGGATAATGGGGCAAATGTAATGGATATATTCACGTTATTATTCTGTTGGCAACAGTTCATAAATGATTTGTTATGGATCTTGGGGGACTGTTTCTTGTTATTTCCCAAATTAATCTATAGTTTGGAAAATAACAATAACAGCTAGAGTTCTCTGGTAGCCTTTTGTCCAGATATTCACTAGACCTGATTGCTTCTCATCTGATTCCAGGCAAGGTCAGCCTGGGGCTGCCACTGCTAAGACTATGTGCTATATAAGCCTAGCTACTCTGGCTTATCCAATGAGCTATTGTTAAACAACAATAGTTTAACAACAGTGGTATGTGTGAGTTTTGCCAGTCTTAGTTATGGGTAATATAAATCCTTTTGATTTCAGTCAGATTTAAGCACAAGATTTTCCTAATCAGCTGTGGCTCTCATGTGTCACCAAAGACACATCTGATGATGGGGAGTTGCTTTGTTTCTCATTCTTGCCACTTAAACCTTCCACTGTAAAATGATCTTATATGGCAAGAAAGAAACTCAGACTTGGATTTGTCATAATAATAATAACAACAACAACAACAACAATAAAGTTGGAAGGGACCTTTGAGGTCTTCTAGTCCAACCCCCTGCTCAGGCAGGAAACCCTATACCATTTCGGACAAATGGCTGTCCAGTCTCTTCTTAAAAACTTCCAGTATTGGAGCATTCACCACTTCTGGAGGCAGGTTGTTCCACTGGTTAATTGTTCTAACTGTCAAGAAGTTTCTCCTTAGTTCTAGGTTGCTTCTCTCCTTGATTAGTTTCCATCCGTTGCTTCTTGTCCTGCCTTCAAGTACTTTGAAAAATAGCTTGACACATTCTTTGTGGCAGCCCCTGAAATATTGGAACACTGCTATCATGTCCCCCCTCGTCCTTCTCTTCATTAAACTAGACATACCCAATCCCAGCAGCCATTTCTTATATGCTTTAGCCTCCAGTCCCTAATCATCTTTGTTGCTCTTCTCTGTACTCTTTCTAGAGTCTCAACTTCTTTTTTACATCATGGTGACCAAAATTGGATGCAGTATTCCATGTGAGGCCTTACCAAGGCATTGTAAAGTGGTATTAATACTTCATGTGATCTTGATTCTATCCCTCTGTTAATGCAGCCTAGCATTGTGTTGGCCTTTTTGGCAGCTGCAGCACACTGCTGGCTCATATCTAACTGATTGTCCACTAGGACTCCAAGATCCCTCTCACAGTTACTACTATTGAGCAAGGTACCACCTATACTATACCTGTATATTTGGTTTTTCTTGCCTAAATGTAGAACCTTACTTTTTTCACCATTGCTTTTATTTTGTTAGATAGTGCCCAGTGTTCAAGTCTGTCCAGATCCTTCTGTATCTTAAGCTTGTCTTCTGGAGTGTTGGCTATTCCTGCCAGCTTAGTGTCGTCTGCAAATTTGATGAGTTCCCCATCTATCCCCTAGTCCAAATCGTTGATGAAGATGTTGAAGAGCACTGGGCCTAGAACAGAGCCCTGGGGCACCCCACTACACACTTCCCTCCATGTAGATGCGGTTCCATTGAGGACCACACGCTGAGTATGGTCGGATAGCCAGCTACGGATTCATCTGGTGGTGATGCTGTCTAACCCACATTTTTCTATCTTATCAAGTAGTAGGTTGTGATCTACTTTATCAAATGCCTTACTGAAGTCCAAGTAAATTATATCCACAGCATTCCTCTGATCCACTAATTTTGTCACTTGGTCAAAGAATGCAATAAGATTTGTCTGGCATGATCTGTTTTTGACAAATCCATGTTGGCTTTTAGTAATGACTTTGTTTGCCTCTAGATGTTCGCTGATTCGTTATTTGATTATCTTTTCCAGAATCTTCCCAGGTATTGAGGTCAGGCTGATAGGTCTGTAATTTCCTGGGTCCATTTTTTCCCCTTTTTTTTCCTTTTTCCTTCTTTCTTAAAGAAAGAAGAATCTTAAAGAAGAATTCTTAAAGAAGAATCCAAATGGATACTAGTGACAATTGCATCATAGGTTCAAAGGATATGACAGCTGGTCATGTTATACCTCATTGGAATTGCAAAACTAGATGAGCAAGGTTTTATTTGTAACTGCATACAGGGAAGCTGATCAATGTCCATTCTAATTGGTTGGATCACATTCTTCTTATAATGTTGCAAAATTCGTTGGAAAGTTGATCCATTTAAACCCACCTTTCAATAAAAGTTGATTTATCTATCTTTCTCCCCGACACTATTCTGAATTTTGAAAAGCGGTCACTTATTTTTTGATGACCAGCATAAGAGGTTTAGGTATGCACTCTTAGTTCAAGCTTTGGGGTGGGCCTTTATTTCACGCTCCCTAAAGGTAAATGGCATAGTGGTCTGTTGGTTTGTCAACTCTCTCTGACTCCTTCCTGCTCTAAAGTAAGCCCAGCAGTGAAAGCAGAGAAAGAGAAGGAGGAGGGGTAGAATACCCCTTGATAAATAACCTTTCCATATTAAATGCCCATCAATCTGACATAAACAATTAGCTGTCAGGTGCTTGGCTTTGCAAGCAGAGGCCAATTTTCAGATTAGTGCTAATTGCAGGGAGGGCTGACACATCAACTCTGAGAGCCAGTAGCTTACAGTGCCCATAGAAGCAGACTTCAATAGCAAGAGCAAGGGAGGGCCAAGGCTGCCTGTCTCCAGATTGCTGGCAGTTTGACTGTAGACTAAAGTAATGGAGCTGGCAGGGTGGAATCAATTACTGGCCAATGAAGATTTTCCCACAGGTCGGGGCTTGGGAAAAAGAAGGACGTTCCTGCTGCCCAGACAGCTGGCATGGACTGTCCAGTGGGAAAGGAGCCGGCAGAATGAGAAAAAGAGGGACAGTTTTCTGTGATAAAAACAATGACAGACTATAAATTATGAAAAGGGTACTTGGCAAAAAAAAAAAAGTGGAAGTTTGCTACCTCTGCCCTTCCTTTCTGCTGTACCCAGAACGATTTGAAGACTTTTGCACTGACTTTAGACAGAAAATGTGTCAGTAGAGAATTCCTAAATTTAGCTCTTGCCTTTTGGTTTTAATAAGGTACACATGTGTGTGTGTTTGCAGAACTTTTGGACCTCAGGTTTGTGATAAAATTTGTTTTGCCTGATGTTTGATGTATTACGTTCAAGTACTATGTATAATATGTATGTCTTTTTTTTTCATTCCCAGCTATCTTGCTTCTGAGGAATTCAAGGGACACGCATGCGAATCTTCCTTCTTTTACTTAGTGCTATCAGATTTTGTCTGCAAAAATCTAGATTACCACTAAATGGCAGCAAAGAGATACAGAAAACTTTAATACTTTGCTGCCATTTAGTGAGCATATGAATTATTGCAGCCCAAATCTGGGAGTTTTAACTTTGCCATCACAATAAACCCAAGGCTAGGTTGGAATGAGTATCAGTAGTCACCCCAAGTAAACTAGTGAGCTTTTATAAGTGGGGAGTTGAACTTGATTTTTCTTGGTCCAGCTGCCCACAACATTTTCTTCAATGTCCCTGTGTATGTATGAGTTGAGAATTTTGCTTAAAATGTTCTAGCTGTAACTGTAATGTACATTTAGTGGCATGCACTAAGTCAGGTTTTCCCCAAAGGTTTGGCTTCCCAGATATGGTTGAACAGGGGTTCACACAACTGGCCTTCTTAGCAGAGAATACTGGCAATTATAGATAGAAGTCAATGTACATAATAAGCATATGAAACAAAACATATACTCTTGGAAAGATAGTATTTTTGCAACTATTGTTCATCTTATCCTGAAAACCTGATTAAAACTGAGATTGAATGATTAAAATTAGCCTTTCTATTTTGTGATGTTTAATTCTTAATTTTCATTAGCAACACTTTACTAACAATTCAACTTCAAGCAAATGCAAGTAGATGCAGAAAGAAATGGAAGGCATAAAAAATTAAGCAAGGAGGTACAAAGGAGTAGAGAAGGATTTTTTTAAAGCATTTGTGATGGGGCCATTTTTTCCATTATAGGGCAATATAAAGAGTACTTAGGTAACACACATACTGTATTAAAGTTACACTGCAGATACGTTGCATAAAATACTGTTTTGTTCTATGAGGAGATATCTGCATGCTTAAGGGTATTTTTAATATTTGAACATTTTCTTGAAAAAACAAATATTAAAATTGTCTACAGATAGTCCTCAAAGTATGACCACAATTGAGCTCAAAATTTCTGTTGTTAAGTGAAACAGTTAAGTAATTTTTGCCCTATTTTACGACCTTTCTTGCCACAGTTGTTAAGTGAATCACTGAAGTTGTTAAGTTAGTAAATATGGTTGTTAGTGAATCTGGCTTCCCCATTGACTTTGCTTGTCTCAAAAGATGATCACATGATCCTGAGACACTGCAACCATCATAAATATGAGTCAGTTGCCTAGCATCTGAATTTTGATCATATGACCATGGGAATGCTGCAATGATTGTAAGTGTGAAAATGGTCATTAGTCACTTTTTTCAATGCCATTGTAACTTTGAACGGTCACTAAATGAATTGTAAGTCAAGGACTACATGGACTTTTAGGACTGTCCCCTTTTTAAACCATTGCCCAACAGTGCTCACTGATCTGAAGTTAGAATAATTATTTCACTAGGAGAGACCTCTTGGAAGTGTTTTCTTTGACTCACATTTTTATAGGTAGAATGTTTCACCTTCTGTTGAGAATTTTTTTTTGTGGAACAATAAAATGTAAGTCTAGAGGCATGCAGTTAATAAAATGAGAAGATAGCAGCTTTCTGATTTCCAGCTGTAAGAGCAAAGCAAAATAGAAGATGTAGAGCAATTATTGAAAAGCTGAGAAGCTTCATACCGGTATTTCTGAACATTGTGTAAAAATCCTCTCAGCCTTCTTTCTCTCTTAAGAAACATTTAAGCAACACACAGCCAACACTTGCTTGGCTTCTGTAAATCTTGCAAGTCTAACTCATGGCTGGGTGGGAAGAGACAACAGCAACAATGAGTTGCTTTACAGGACATGTTTTCTCAAGGACATGAATTATTCCAGGATAATGCTTAGGAAACAATGAAAAGCTTGCTGGCAGAGGGAAACAATTCTGAGAATGAGAAACAGTACAATTTAAATATGAACTTCCGGATCTCAGCCTGCTGAAAGGTGCTCTTCTGAAATGGTGCCACCCTCCCTATCTAACTGAGAATTCTTTTCAGAAGTACCGCACCTCCATTGTTGCTAGCACTGCTGCTGTTTAATTGCCACAATGGCAGGACTCGTGCATAGGACACAAACAGCTACTACTAATAAGTCTCTGTTGCGTTCCTCCAAATAGTGGCTGTGAACCATGGAGAGTATCCCACCCAATAAAAAAATTTTTTTAAGAAGTTAGTTTCAGTTTCACATAATGTATTAAAATGGATAGAGCTTCAATCTCATCATTGTGGCTGCCATCTTGACTTTTTCAATCATGTCCTGAAGACATGTCTGATTTAATGAGATGTCGTGAATGTGTGTGCTGATTCATATGGTTTGAGAAGACTTGTTTTAAAAAGGTGTATAAGTTCAATAAAACCCAGTTTAGCATCTCTAAATAGCCCATTTTATTTTATTTTCCTTCACCTTTGCTTTTTACCAATTAATTAATAATAGAACAATCTATTTAAGTCAAGCTTGATTCCTAGGATTTACACAGACATTTCTAAGTAGTTTTCTTGGCAAGAATATGGAAGTGGTTTGCCGTTATCTGCTTCCCATCCCATCCCATCCCATCCCATCAGCCCTGGTGGCACAGTGGTTAGAATGCAATATTTCAGGCTAACTCTGCCCACAACCTGGAGTTTGATCCTGACGAAGCTCAAAGTTGACTCATTTTTCGATCCTTCCCAGGTTTGTAAAATGAAGACCCAGATTGTTAGGGGCAATATACTGACATTGTAAACTGCCCAGAGAGTGCTGTAAAGCAATATGGGGTGGTATATGTCTAAGTATTATTGTTATTGCCATTGCTATTATCTTCACTCTTAGGAATGCTTCTTTTAAATGCTTCTTTAGTCCTTTTGGACTGTCTTGCCTGCAGTCCAAAATTTCTTAGTGGTCTCCCATTTGATCTGACTCTGCTTGACTTCTGGGATCAGCCAAGCACAGATAATTTAAGATAATCTATCCCAGTGAGTGAAATGGAACTTATGTGTAAATGAATATGGGGAAATATTGCATCCATGAAGAAAAAGGTATGTTTCATTAATACAACACAGTTTTCAATCATTAGATGTAAATATATCTCCTATACTTAAAAACATCTGATTAGTCTAGCTACATTACTGATTTTATTGGGAAAGAGCTGAACATATGCTCAGTTCTCAAATATAAACCATAGGGACTTAAAGGATGTTGGCCTAGATTTGGGTAGTGGTGAGCAGTCGTAGAACAAAAAATAATTGTCCCCTCAAACAGTTCCCAAAATTAAAAAAATATAATTTAATGATAGAAGGGGAAACACTAATCAATACAAGGTAATCATACTAAATTTATTAATTCATTATAGTGATATGTACATTTATATTAAAGTGAGTTGCCTTTGCTTGCTTACTTCTTTTGTTGTCCTTACAGATATTTTGGGAATCTAGTCAACTGGCCAGTCGTTCAAAGTCCAGGTGTGATCCTTCATCTGGGAAGGCTGGGAAACCCCATCCTGCAAATTTCATATAGTTGAAGAAATCTTTGCTTTCTTAATATTTCATTAATATATTTATTAAGCCACATACTTAATATTTATTTCTGCAGCATCAGTTTTTGTTTTTATTTCTCTGTTTATTTGTGGATCCCTTTTTGATTTATATTTGAAAAACAGCTTGATGAGCTGATCTCCAGCCTTTATAACTGATAGCATTTACTTGCTACCAGTGGATAATTCTGTTCTTTGGGGATTTCACGAGTTAGTGATTTTCTCAAACACTAGGCAGCATCTGTTTTTATATTTCTTTCTCTCTTAAGTGTTTACAGCTCATGTTAACAGCTTTGAGAAAATGAGATTTAAAAATGAAAGTATTAAAGGTATTGTAAAGTAGAATAGAATAACAGAGTTGGAAGGGACCTTGCAGGTCATCTAGTCCAACCCCCCACCCAAGCAGGAGACCCTACACCATTTATGACTTAAGAAGTGGTTTTTTTACGATGCACCTGTCGGCCCAAACATGGGAAGCTGATGAGAGCTAACTAGCTCGAAATAGCTATACCAGTCTCTCTTTAACTCTTTGTTAGCAATCCAAATTTAACATAAACATGGTATACATATATATATATTGACCTATATAAAAAGTAAAAAAGAGAAACTTAGAGATGTTTTTGGAAGAAGGTACATTGTATTAGAAATAAAGTGTGATTATTAAGCAACTGATTTGTCCTATATATTTAAAAAGAGATTGAGCAGAACAGTTCCTTGTAACCTTTGGTTTTGAAAAAAAAAAAGCAGGAAGAATGAAGTTAAACGGGACATAAGAGAGAAAGGAAGCTATTACTAGAATAGCCTTCCTCAGTCTGAAGCTTTCAGATGTTTTGGATTCCAACTCCCACAGCATGGGATTTTGGTGTGGTAATGAAATATAACACATGCAAGAGGGTACCAGGTCCATGAAAGCTGTCCTAAAACTTGACATTTTTCTTAATTTACTATCTTAACTGTGTGCATTCAAGGGTAATAAAGCCATGGCTTTGTCCATCTGTGTCTATGAGGAAGGAGCAGTCTCAGGTCAACTGCTATCTACATACAATGCAACATTTTATAGAAGTAATCTCACGGAAAGTTCACAGTCACCATGAGTTTCTTATTCTGTGCTATACAAAATAAGTTCAAAACTGGATTCTGTAATTAAGGCACTGCGTCTTGTTATTAAGAGTTGTGTTATCTCACACCTATTATATTCAGCTTTGCTGGAAGAGGGGAATCATTTAGAAAACTCCTGTTCCAGTACTCTCACACATTAGAGGTTGAGCATTGAAGAACGAAAATAAAAATTATTTGGAATTCAGAATTCTCCCATAGTTCATAAACCAAGAGGAGCTATTAAAGATTAGCGCAGGCTTTAGCCTCTAAAACTGAATAAGTACACTCATTATGGTGTTTCAAAAGAAAGGTAATTATCATAAGAATGTAGGAAGTGTTCTGCTGATTCAGCATCCTATGTCCAGTTAGATGCCTCCAGGAAGACCACACATAAGGACAGAATTGGACCGTATTTGTCTCACCCCAGCAACTGATACATTAAAATTAAGTTAGCCATTTCTTATTTTTCTTCACCAAAACCTAACTGCAGGACAGTACTTGAAGTTGAGGTATTTCCAGTCCTGGAACATGAAAAGTCTTGTTTAGTTATGTTGAATGCTTCTCTCTCCCCCACCCCTTCCCAATATCAGCTCAAAAAGGAATCCTAACAACTTCAAACTCATTCTAAGGGAGCTAGATAGTTCTTGTTCTGGCAGAAACTTTTGTGAAATATCAGAACAGATTACAGGAGAGTTGTTAGTCATTATGGTATTATGCTTAGTATCTTTTGGAGAAACTTGTACTCTGTGAATTTGTCAAGGTTCCCTAAAAACTCTCTATTCTAGCAGCTAATTCCAGAATTTAACTGTCTTTTATGGGCTGGAGGCCAATGATTAATGCTGAGATATTAAAACTCAACCTCTGACATAGAGGTTTAATATAAACTATCTTGGATTTTCTCATTTACAGTACAACATGGTGTTAGAAGTAAAGTCTTCATCCTGGTTCATCCAAGCTGGGAATAAATAAGCAACATGGCGACTGCTTTGGGAAGATGGTTACAGTTTATTGAAGAAGCAGAAAGATGGTTCTTCAGGAAAGAGCAGAGGAGAGAAGGGCTGAGCACATGGGCAGTAGCTTTTTATACCCTCTCTAGCTTTTTGTTTGGAATAGTTTCCTCTTCCTGTGGCATGAGCTTTGAAGATATTTCCTGTGTCACGTATTCTGACCTGAGCCAAAGTGTGCCTCTCTGGTATACTTGATGGTAATGGGTTAGTCCTATTATGTCCCAAAAGTCATATCCTGCTTCCCTGGTGATGGGGCTAATGACTCCTAGAGTTTGGGTGGGGTATGAAGATTTTCTCTTTGTCTTCTTGAGTTCTCTGGCTCCAACTTTCTGATGGTTTTATATTTGCATTTGTATAGGGCTGGCTACTGCTTGGGCAGAGAGATAGATTTGGGGCCAGGTTTGGTTTCTGCTTTTCAAAAAATGCTTTTAAAAACCCTTTTGGGGAAAAATATATTTTCCTGCCCTTAATATTTCCTTCTCTGGGGGGGGGCTCTGACTTCCCACAATGGTACATCAAAAACACACTTTACTCTCTTAACATAGAAACTGTAAAGAATATAATCTTCCTTTCATCACCATCTCAGTCTATCTTCTCATGCTAAGAAGACAGTTAAGATCTAGCTTTTAACATTATGTCTCAAATTCAAAATATTAGTAGTAGCAACCATAAAACCATCCTAAAATTAATTTTAGCTATTTATCAAGGTTATTCTTAGCTAAATAAAACCCTGGTGCTTTCAGGTTCTATTAAGAGTCACTTTGAAATCACTTCAAAGGAGATGCGTGTGTACAACTTCTTTCAGGGCAGTGCAACCCTTGACATTCTCATTGTTTAACCCTTTAAACCATTATTGCTTATGACCAAATAAATAGGGTGGGATGCATTTTTCCTTCTGTTCTGCTGATCCTCTAGCTTAAGCAAAGGCACTTGAGCAGCATTTTGTGAATCATTTGATCAGTCCAGAGGCATCTGTTGCATTTCCTTGGCCATTATGGGCGGAAATAAAAGCCATTCAGATAATCCCCAAGCAACTTCATTCCTCTATGGCCCTTCAAAGGCTTAAGATTTCTTAAACAGCAATGCAGGGTTTGGAGACATTTCATCAAGAGGTCTCTGCTACCCTTCCCAGGTTTTGGAGCAAAAGGGCAAATCTTCCATGCTGAATAATAGTGCTTAATGAGCACAGCACCTTTTAAAAAATGTATTCCAGTGGAAATACAATATTTGAGAGTCAAAAATAAAAAAGCCTGGCATTCCTTTTTCTAGTTTGTAGAAAGAAAGGTTAATGTGGAAGACTGGAATTTTATTATTATTATTATTATTATTATTATTATTATTATTAATAGTAATATGGATCATCGCACAGTCAGCCAGATGTTCAGACTGGATTTGGCATTTTGTCTACCTATCGAGTCCTTACCAAGGACCTGGGATAGGCAGATGTGGATGTTTGATGTTATTACAGATATCGTCGCAGGATGGAAACGGTTCCTAGTAAGGCCGCCTTTTGCAATTGACTAATGGTGAATTTGTCAATGCCAATGGTGTTCAAGTGGTGCTCCAGTTGTTTTGGGATTGCACCCAAGGTGCCTATTACTATTGGTACTACCCTTGCTTGCTTTTGCCACAGTCTTTCTATTTCTCTTTGTATTTTGTTATCTTCTCCAGTTCTTTCTCATCTATTCTGCTGTCTCCAGGCACTGCCACATCCACTATGCAGACTTTTTTGTCTTTCTTATCGACAATTGTTAAGTCCGGGGTGTTATGTTGCAGGTGCTTGTCTGTTTGAATTCTGAAGTCCCAGAGCAGTTTAACTTTATCATTTTCTATGACTTTCTCTATTTTATGATCCCACCAGTTCTTGCTTACAGGCAAATGATATTTCTTGCAGATCTTCCAATGCACCATTGTTGCTATTTTGTCATGCCGCTGCTTGTAGTCGTCGTCATCATCATCATCATCATCATCATCATCATCATCATCATCATTATTATTATTATTATTATTTAATTATTATATACATGCTCAATTAAAAAACACAGAAAGACACTTTCCTCTGTCATGTTGTTGATGATAATGCTGATAGCTGTCATTAAACTTGTCCAAGGAGGCTGTAGTATGTACCCTTGTTAAGAGGTTTTTCTTGGATCCAAGTACAGAGTTCCATAAATGATTATCTCAACCCTTGTCAGTCAAGTTTTAGGCTGGACATGGAACAGAAACAACTTTTGTTGCACTAGTAGATTTGATTGGAATTGTATGGGGATCTGAATGTGATATTGCACTTACTGTATTCTGGTTCTTTTAGACCAGGGGTAGGCAACCTTGGCTCTTTTATGACCTGTGGACCCATGCTGGTTCAGGAATTCTGGGAGTTGAAGTCCATGAGTCATAAAAGAGCCAAGGTTGCCTACCCCTGTTTTAGACCTTTCTGCTGCCTTCAGTACTATCAATTATGGTATCCAGTTAGACCAGGGGTTGGGTACCAAGGCCACTGCTTTGCAGTGTTTCTGCCTTTGTTCAATGGATGGTTCTAGACAGTGATGAGAAGTCTAGGTGTGATAGAACGGGCTAAAACTGAAGCAAGGAAAATTTCCTGTTTATCTACTGAGATTCTTGTGTTGCTCCAGTGGTGCTCTAGTACTCCCACAGGAACAGGTTTATGATTTGGGGGTCCTCCTGGACTTGTACCTCCTGCTTGAACAGCAAGTTGAATCCATGGCCAGTGAGAGGACCTTGTAGCAGTCACTTAAAACCTGGTCATTACTTGGTTAGATTACTACAGAGCATTCTACATTTAAAGTCTGCATTTAAAGGCTACTTGGAAGTTTAATTTGTCCAAAATGCAGTGCCCATGTATTAGTCAGAAGTGAACAGTGAGCACAACTGCACCAATGCTGTGGGCCCTGCAGGCTTCTTACATACTTTGAAGTACAATTTAAAGTACTGTTGTTAATCTATAAAACTCTTTAGAGCTTGGCACTGAGTTAACCTTCAGAACCATACAGTATTTACTTATTAGAATCAGCCAACCTACTTAATCTTGCTGGGAAAAACAGCTGTTGGATCCTCAGTGTTGACAGGTAAATGTGTATGGGGAAAGGCTCAGGGATATGGTTTCTCTATAGCAATACTGATCCTCTGGAATAGCCTCTTGTTGGATTCTAGGTTAGCTTTGAACTTTGTTCTCCTTCTATGAGCAGCTAAAGGCAGAGCTCTTGCAGAGGTTCTTTGGACTTCGATGACTTGAATTTCTGTGGTTTTGGATCTTTGTTTTTTGAATAGGTTTGTATTTTTTAAACCGAATGTAGGAATCTTAGTACCTTAGTATATTCCTGTAAAATTCCCAAGAGACCGATGAGACTGCAGTAGGGTATAATAATAAAGACAAGCTCAGTCTCCAAAGCATTCTCTTTGTGAAATTTTCTCTTGAAGGGGATTAAAAGTAGTTCTCGATCTTTGGATCATACTTTTATGATCATAATGGAGTCCAAAATTTCTGTTATATGTCATGATGGTCTAAAGCTGAGGCATCCATGTGACTGACCCAATTTTATGACATTTTTGTGGCAGTCCTTAAGCAAATGTGGCAGTCATTAAGTGAACCTATGTCCACAATGGGCATTTTTGCTGGAAATTGAATTATCTCCTCAAATGGTATGGTTGGGAGGGATTAAATTGGCCTGGACATTTGTACAAGAGGTTTCATGGACAAACTAGATCTGAATTCTTTTACATCTGTTTCAGATTCTAAGAACCGTCTAGTTCAGCTGCATTTAGCTTTTATGACTGAGCACAGAATCCACTAAGTGTTAATTTTTCAAGTTATTTAATGCCAAATTTTGGGTACTTAAATTGGGGGGCAAACCGTCAATCAAAATCAACTGCTAGATCCTAGATGTTGACCTGCAAATATCTCCGACTCCATTAGTCTGTAATATCGATGGACACTTCCCCAAAATAACCTTGAACTAAAGAGCCGTGGTGGTGCAGTGGTTAGAATGCAGTACTGCAGACTAACTCTGCCAACTGCCAGCAGTTTGATCCTCATCGGCTCGGCCTTCCATCCTTCTGAGGTCGGTAAAATGAGGACCCAGAATGTTGGGGGCAATATGCTGACTCTATAAATTACATAGTAAAGCACTATGAAGCGGTATATAAGTCTAAGTGACATTGCTAATGTTTCAAACCAATTCTGCAGCTGCTTGATCATATGATGGTAGCTCATTTGAAAATCTGAATTGAATTGTTCCAAATTGTTCCCTGATTTATTTGAAACTGGAGTGAAAGTAGTTTTTTTTCCTGAAATGCTGTGGTGAATGGCACTTGTTGGGAACTTGTATTCTCATTGGCAGGAACTCCTTGCTTTGCCCTGCCTTCCAGTTTTGAGCCTGAGTGAGCTTTAATTCTGTCTTCACTCTATCCCCAGAGACTCAGCTTCCTGTTCTTCCAACATATTTATTTTTCTTGTCTTCTTCTCTACTGCAGGTTAATATTGTGGCACAAGGTGTGACAGAAGGTCTACCATTGAAGCACATAAAAAAGACAAATGTTTTTTTCTTTTCTTCACAATCACATGACTGTGGCTGTAATCTTAACTGTTTATACTATATCCTGTCCCTGAGGATGACCAATTCTTTCATGGCAATCTTTCTTTTAGTACTGAGAAGTTATCAGGAATGGTAATGATCACACAACTAGCTTCAAACAGTTTGGGAGTGTGGAGTGAGAAAGGAAAGTGGCACCGTGTGGAAATACTCAGTGCTCAGATCTATATTGCTAGATTTCCAGATCTATAGTAATCCAGAAGTTAATTTATATTTCTTGAATTTTCCCGCTGGAATGGATTATTCTAAGACTTCAAAGATATTTCATAAGTTTCCAGTAAAAAGTTATGAATCACATCCAGAATGTGCAGGCCAGTCCATTCCATGGAAGAAAAAATATTCCAGGACACACTGCTCTGTTTTGCATATTTTTGCATGCAGATCATTCCATTGCCTAGGAAATTTAGCAGATTATTCCATTACTTATACAATTTAGCAGGTAAATGGTCTCCTGACCTACCTTCGTGCATTTGGCTCCAGGTAATATTTTTCAAGTGTGCTGCTTAAGCCCAAAGCTGATCCTGCAAGAGAGATCTGATCCCTACTGGAATGCTGCAGAAAAACAAAGATAAACCTGAAAAGACATGTTGGCCTTCAATGCCCAGAATCCCTCGATACACTGTCTGGGGACTCTGGGAGTTGAAGGTTGACATATCTGGAAGGGATCGGATTGGAGAAATCTGTAATATTGTCAGAGGGGGCCAGCACAAGATTTGGGGAAGAAGGATGCTCCTGTGAAAAGTTATTGCTACAGACAGGGACTACCTTGCCTGATGGATGATGTGAATCTATAGAGAGAGGTTGTTTGAGGGGAGTCTGTCAGATTGACAGTGCAAATGTCTAATACACACAGCCTGTGAGAGAGGAGTCTGCCGACGGGTGGGAGAACGCTGGCTGAGTGTTGGTCACACGGAGATTGAATTACAGTTGAATTAGATCAGAGCTGTGGGAAACAGCACCTCCTAAACACACACAGTCTCCGGGGAGGGAGGGAGGGAGGAAGGGGGGGGAGACAGAAGCGGGCAGCTGGGGTGAAGGACTCAGAGCCGCTTGCAGAAGCCAGGAGCTAACTTAATTACTGTAGACCTCATTGCATGATCGTTGCCCGTCTTGGGAGACTTTCCTCTCTGCAACTGAAAGGCTCTGTGGTGGCAGGCTGAAGGCAGGGCAGGGCACGCTTCATACAAAACCTTTGTTTCCAAGCTGGGGGAGAGGGAGAGAGAGAGAGAAAACGTCTTGGCGGGAGTGAAAACATTAGGAACAGCAGGGAAAAGATCTGCTCAGGCTTTTCAGCCACGCAGCTGTTAAAGGTCAGACTCCAAAGGGGGTTTTGGTGGCTAGTGCTACCTTTGAAGATCAGATATTTTAGAGTGGCTTAGATTTCTGCAGGAAACATCTTCATGCCCGCCCGGCTTCCCTTCTCTCTCCCGACTCAACCCACCCCCCACCCCCCCGGTTCTCTCTTTCGGCCTCATGTTTTGTGATGACACGCTGCAAAGCGGGACAATACCCAGCATCTCTGGGCTGGGATCGCAGCGTGCGGAAAGACGTGAGGGGGAGGCTGGAGGAGAGGACAGAAGAAAGCTGGAACTTTTTAAGCTCGATTAGGGGAGGGCGAAAAGTCACTTGGCGCTGAAATGAGTTCACCCAGCAGGGATGAGAGCGGGACTTCCAGGAGACAGCAGGGCAGCATTTGTTTCCTTGTCTGGCACAGAAACGCTGGCTTAGGATGAAGTATAAAATGCATGGCATTCTCTAGTGCAATCGCACCTCAGGCGCCTTAAAAATGATCCCTTTCTCTTTCAGCGTCCTTCTGCAAGAGCTTGGCAGGGGGGTGGGGAGGAAACAGTCTCCCTCCTGTTCATTTTCCCGTCCCCTTAATCTCCTGGGTTTGCACATGTCTTTGTGGGCAGGGATGAGAACCTGACCTCTAAACCCTTGTTAATAGAATATTGGGTTTGTTTTTATTATGCAACCCACTTTCAGGACAATCCTCCTTTATTTGACTTCCAGTTGCCTTGGCTTGGCAAACCTCTCCCTCTTTCCCCCACCCCACCTTTTTTCCCCTTCTATTTGAAAATAAGCCACTGCTATCAAATGTGATTTTGAGTTAAAGTTAGCTGCGCCATTTTAAAAAACTTAAACTTTGCACAGAACAATCAAAACAGGCCCAAGCTTATGTGCTCTCCTTGTTTATGCAGATGCTTTCATTCTTGGTTGATAATGATGATGAAGGAAACTCCACATGTTTATATTCACACTGTTGCCTTTATTCCTTCACATTTTGCAAGGTTGTTCTTGGGTACAGCTGATCCCAGAATGTTCTGTCTCAAGTTTTCCCAACTTACAAATATTACCAGGATGATTCACAGCATATTTCTATAGTTTCACCCTGTCAGGCACACATTCAAGAAATGTAGCTTGAGGAGTGATAACTATAGGTTGCAAAGGTAGCCATTTCTACTCTTTCTGTGAAGAATGGGGATTAGCAGAACATCTAATAAAACTCAACCCAAAGAGGCTCAAAGTTTCTTGCAGGTTGCATGGTATCATCTCTCCCATGACTCTGATGTAGCCCCAGAACCTTGTAGTGTTGCTGCTCACTTCAGTAGTAAACTCCACCAATACATATCAGTGTCAAACTATTCACAGATATAATAGTGTGTGGGAATGACCTTGGGAGACAAGGCAAAGAGATGAAGCCAAGGGAACAGTCAGATAAAAAGCAGCTTAGCCCACAGCAGGAATGTGGGCAGGGCAAGATGCTCAGAAGGGACCTTCCCTAGTTTTTGGGTATATAGGAGTTGGGGGCAGAAATGTACTTTCAAAGATGCAAGATTTTGTTTATATAACCTTACAATAAAGTAGAATTAGTTCATCTGGCTGTGTTTTCTGTCTGGTCTACCTCACAAGGCTGACATAATAAAGCTAGATATAAGATTTAAACTGGTAACTTGAAAGGATTAGACTTAAGAGTTTGAAAAAAAAATAACTTGATAAATGAAATATAACCAGGATAACATATCAATAAGTTTAAGATTTAAAATGCATGAGGTTGGGGTTAAATATTTTAGAACTGATTGATTTATTTTAAATTGCTTGTTTCATTTTTCAAGTAGCCTACCATGATAAACATGGGTGAATATTTGCTGTTTTTTAAAACAAGCAACAGTTTGGAACTGTATCTTGAATTATGGGAGACAACTGGCTGCTGCTGAAAGCAGATTTGTTTATTCTTGCACGTGAATCGCAAAGTCTTTTTCTTATGTTAACTATTCATTCTGGACCAACACAAAATATATTTTTGTGCCATTTACTCTCCTCTGTTTTTTATTTGAGAAAGAAATTATTGAGGTTGCCTTTATGGAACCAGATCATCTAGCCTGAATTGCTCAGATTGGTCAAAGATGTCCAATAGATTTGCCTAGCTCTATAAGCCCAGATTTTTCATTTCTGACATTGATTGTCCTGGAGTAGATGGATCGATAGGTACAGTAGTCTAAACCATTAGGAGAATTCCAGATTGGGAAACATTGCTATAGACCTGTTAGCAATAATTCTTTACCCATACACATCAGTACATACCACTAAGTGATTCAAATGCAAGTAGGTATGACACAGGATTGTGTTTTGACATCACAATGCACTTTTCATCACTTGGACCCTCATGTAGCCCTATTATTATAGATCCTAATGATCAGACTTAAAGACTTTAGGTTAAAAAGCTTATATTCTATCACTGGGCTATAGCACTTTGACATTTACTCTTTCACTGTAAAATACATCTACTTTTTTAATTTGAAGAGTAATGACAGCAAATCTAGTGTTGTGCTGTAAGTTTTTGACACAGATTATTGGAAACTTAAGTTCAAATCCTGCTCAGGTAATTGGTGTATACTTTTGAACATTACTTTGCAGGACTGTTTTGAGATGTAAAATTTGGAAGGAATAGGAGTACTCTGTATATACTTTGAATTCCAAGAAAAAAATGGGATGTGAATGAAACATCAGATAAGTGTTTATTTAAACTCCCACTAAAACCTTTTAAAGATATCATTTGTGGCTCAATGAACCAAAATTTAGAGGAACATATAACTTCTTCCCACCTGAAATAAAAAAATAGGCCATTTTAATCTATATAGGACTTGTAGGTCAGAGGGATAAGGTGGCCCAGAGCTCAACTGATTTAGAACATAGCAATGTGTAAATCAAGTAGGGAATTCAAGTCTTTGATGTGAGGGACAATGGAAGAGCTTGAAATCAGCATGTGAGAGAGATTAACTTCTCCATATTATAATGTTGCAAAGTCAGTTATTTGTTTCCTCAACAAGCAGAAAAAAATACTCCTGAAATGGAGTGGCATGTTTTGCCCTTAGTCAGTAACCACTGGAGTTTGTGCACACTTGTCCATCAAATCTGGGGACTTATGACATTGGGAAACCATGAGTGTCCTTCAGCTGCTTGGCTGACTCCAGATCATGTATCTTGTGTAGAAAACCTAGGCCAGGTGCTGCAAGGAGGGAGATAGAAAGAGTTTCTTTAATAACCCACTGGGAATAACCATTTGGTGAAAAACTAGAAGGGGTAAAGCAAGCAAGCATGTTAGGATGGAAAAAATGTATCTGCCTGACCAATAGAACTAGGACTTGGGGAACATTTTATCCATCTTGTCTTCTCCAATACATTTTTCATTGGTTGTACAATGGAATTTCCTATAATCTTATGAGTTAAGAAGGGGAGGGAATGACCTGAAAACTTGCATGTATACCACATTCCTCTAAAATATTTATTCTCATGTAAATGCTACAGCTTCTCTAAAGAATGCTATGTAATGCCATTTGGCAACTGTATTAAGAATTTGTAGTCTTCTTTGTAAGTTTCACAGGAAAAAGTGAATATCTATTAAACCAGATATGTTATGAAATTCTATCCATGTTTACACAGAAATTAAGTTTTGTTGTGGTCATTAGGGCTAACTTAAGTGAGCTTAACATAACAGACCAAATCTGTTATGTACATACATTTTTGTATTCTCATATGGGTTGAGTCACATAATCGCTGTGCTGCTGAAGCTTCCTGTTTGATGCTACCTGACTTGTTTGCATTATACATGAATTTGCCTTGGTGTGTATTAACAAACTCTGGAGAATTAACACCTTTTACTTTATGCAAGAGTAACATAATCTGATCATTTTAAATCATACATGCAAAATATATTACTGTCAGAAAGACCTTAGGAATCTTCCCATGTGTTAGACATAAAATTGATGATAATTTCATCAGTTATGGCTGGTCTTCAAAGCTGGAAATACTGACATAGCATAGTTCTGCAAAATCCTCACAGGTATCTTCTGCATAGCAAATCAATTTTCCCTTTCTAGGAGAAATTTTAGTTTCTTAACAAAAATGCCTAATCATATGTTTAATGGAAGATATATAGCAGGGGTCTTCAAACTTGGCCCTTTTATGACTTGTGGACTTCAACTCCCAGAATTCCTCAGTCAATTTAAGGCAAAATTACTAGTATGGCTTCTGTATGTAAAATGGGAGTGCATATCTCATCATTTTTTTACTTTGTCTCAGTAAGCATAATGGGTTAGGAGAGCCTTGGTATATTGTGCATTTCAAACATTTAATCCAATTAAAACTGGTTGTAAGAACGGTATCACTTTATATAGCACTGATCACATAGCTGACACTGATTCTTTTCATATACAAAAATTGTTTTATTGAAGTAGTAGATGTTATATGCAAGTTGTATCTCAGGTTCAGCTTTCCTAGTCAAGATATTATGGTATAAAAGCAAGTCATAGAATTGATTGCTGAGGCCCAAGCAGTGACTGGCAACCAGTCAGAAGGATGAGGCTTTGTGGCCATATATACAACATTAGAAAAGATCTGAGTGCATCACACATACATTCTTCTCATTGGATCTCATCTCAATGCAGCTATTATTTACAGTTTTCGAATGCTTCCTTGACTGGATGGTGCTTATTTATCTGACCATCTTAAATGCTGAACAATACTTGACCACCTCTGTGAGTAAAGCCTGGGGCAGTTGCCCTATTATCCCCTCCCCACTTTTAAAGAAAGGTCCTGTTTATGCTGTACACACATTTTACTGGAACTAATTTTCAAAGCAATATGACTGTGGTGGGGAAGGGAAGGAAGGACTTTTCAGTAGAGCAATGAATTAATCATCTTGCTCTAACAGGTTGCTAAAGAACAAGCAGTGACAGCTGCAAGAAGCCACTCAAAAGTTTGGAATGCTAAAAGCTGACCCAGCTGGGGCAGATTAGTAAAATGTGGGAAGGTGAGGCAGTCAAAGGTGCACCATAAATTATTTTTATTACATGCAGGATAGCATGGCAATGTATTGTATTCTTCTTTGTGGCAGATAAGGAGCTAGAAGACTAAGAACTCTTCCTCCTTAAGTGTTTGATCTAAGGATGCCATTTTTTTCTACCTCCGCTCACCCAGAGCAGATTCTTCTACCTTAAATTCTTGTCTGACAAACTGGAGATTTTTTCTTTTCAGACACCTGCATGCTGAGAAAAGCTTTGTTCTGCTTTGGCTTTTCAGGCAGCTGTTCAAGGCAAAGCAGCATTCAATATAGGCAATTTTAATTTGACCTAATGAAATATGGTACAAGGAGACAAGCTGCATAAAAAGTGTAACTTGTTTTCTTTAACTTATTAACATGCTTTGCAACTGCTAATCAGCCCAACAAGAAAGGGGTGAACAGAGAAATGAGGCTCTGTTTATTTAGTAGTTAACAGATTATTTGTGTCTATGTACACATTAATGTTTATAACAAGCTTTAGATCACAGGTGTCAAACTTGATCGTGTTATGTGACATATTGTGACGTTTTTTGCCTTTGCGGAGCTGGGGTGGGCATTGCCTGCGCATGACGCATCCGGTTCGCAGGCCGCCAGTTTGACACCCCTGCTTTAGATGACCAAAAGTGTCAAAAAGTTGACTTGATCTGAACTGGTTTCACACAACTTTTTTCTTACTGAAAATAATGGAATTTCAATGCATTTAATTGCTGCTGGCTTATGGTATGGATTGATTATACAATTATACAATATGCAATACTTTAGCTAGTCCCAGTTGCTGCCAGTAATAATATGTTGCATTTCCCAAAAAGGGATGAACAGAGATACTGGTAGCTGTTGAAGTAAGAATTCACAACTTCTGGTTTGACATGACGGTGTAGATGGGTGCAGGAAGATGGGGCTCTGTCTTCCGCATTCAATTTCGCCCTGCTGGGGACCCTAAAAAGGGTCGAAAGTCGCCCCGAAAAGGTGACGGAGGAGACGACCCTAGTTGATTGCGGAAGGGCAGCAGTCTTTTTGTTTGATCTGAGGAAGCCCCCCAAGCCAGCGGGGAAAAGACTGGCTACATTTGTGTGTCCAGTCAGAAGCTGCTGACAACCGAAAAAATAAAGTCTCTTTATGATTTTAAGACTTTTTCCTGGGAAAAAAACTGCCCAAAGCAAAGAATCCTCCCCGATGAGAGAGGGAAGGAGAATTTCCATCCCATTCCCTCAGGAAAAGAAAAGTGGCAAATTAATTGCTTGGAGTGAAAACAGAAAATTACAAGATTAATTTGGAAGCAATACACACATATAACTTTGAAGTTTGGGCACTAAAAGTGCTTTTGAGATTTTTTTAAAAAAAAGACTTAAAAAGCTTGAAATATAAGTTTGGATGTAAAAAGCTGGAAGACAGCGTCAATGACATCTAGTGGCAAACTACAGCACTACAATTTATTATGCCTAAAGAAAACTTGGCTGGAAACCCAGACTCAGATAAGACTCTTGTTGTTTTCAGAAACTTTCACTTTTGAAAACTGGGAAAAGGGGGGGGAACCCTCTTGGTCTGCTTATCTGTGTGGCAGAGACAATAAAATATTTTGAAACTGGCCTGCCTGGACTATGAATATAAATATTGACTTTTAGAGCTGTTTCATGGAACTATTTACGTATAGAAGAAACATGCATTATTGATTGAGATGATGGAATACTTTGGAGTGGACTATAAACCTTTGATTGATGAACAATTTTTAATTGCTCTTCTCTCTCTGGAAAGAAAGGATGTGTTTTTCATTGGACAGAAAAATTTGAAAAATTAGAACTTATATTTGCTGAGGGGAGACTTAAGGACGGACTGATAGGCTGGCTGGATAATTTGGAGTTCAAATGACAATTGACTGAAACTTTTTAAATCCCTAAATAGATTGGACTATAAAGTCTACATACAAAAACAAAATAGATGTTCCATACTTAGCTCCAAATGGTAAAAAAAACACCATCCCTAACACCTGTCCCCAAAGTCCCCAGCTTGACATACCAACAAGAAAATGTTGATGAATTTCAGAAAAAAATTCTATGTTAAAATCAATACAAGAGACAATTGTCTTAGCTCATGATGAGACTAAAAATAACACAAGGAGATAAAAGAACAATTCTTTAACCTAAATCTACAAACTCAGAAAATGACTACAAAGAAGGAACTAGCAACTCAGAAAATAGAAGGAAAATCAGAGGAAGCAGATGCAAAGATGGACCTAAAGAAAGGAAAGAACAGACAGACTTATACAAATGAAGAATTAGAAGACGTAGTGATAATATTGGAAATGGAAAAGATATCTTACCTGTCAAGATCTCAGAATACATTTGAGGAAAAGGAAGAAGAGCTGATTGAATGGAAGATAGAGCTGTTGGGAGAATTGTGGGAAATTGGAGAAGGCTGTTTAATGAACATCAATGGGCTGAGAGTCCTTTCAAAAATACTTTAATCAAATTGTCTTTCTTATTCCAAACAATATACACAAAAATAGAGAAAAAATTACTTGATGATTCAAATGCATTGACTTGGAAAGTTGGTTGGCAAAGGAAGAAAGCTAGAGTAAGACTGAAGACAATAGAGGTTTTGACCCATTAGATGGGATATTATACTATTAATCAGATGTTTGAACATGGCTGAGAATAGATAATTGTTAGAAATAGAAGTATTATTATAACTAGAAAGATAGGATTTATAACTAGAATATTATATTTTGGTATGAGAAGGGAAATATGAAAATGCTAAGGGGGTTTGAATAAGAGAAGCTTTTGGTTACCCAAATATAAATTATTATGAGAAATTATAAGCATTAGAGACATTTAGAACACTGATGGGAAATTATTTTTTTTAAAAAAAGCAGGAAAACAGGATATTAATTGAACAAATGGATATTAAGTGCAAATGCAATTAAGATATATTTTGGTCAGAAAAGATATTTTAAACCAACATTATTGATATTATTAGGAAAATGTAACAAAGATATTAATATTCAACTGTATATGTATTAACAATAATAAGAATTGTATTTGACTAATGTGGGAAAATGTGTATAACCGGAAGAAGAGAGGAAGCATTGTATGGTGTGATATTGGGCCTAGATTGAAGAAATTAATATGTCCACTAATGGACCCAGACAACATGTTGTTTATTAAGTACTTATGATTGTAAAACTAGAAAATTAATAAAATATTTATATATATTATATAAAAGTAAGAATTCACTGTATTGGCTACTACAATTAAATTTTAAGTTTTTTTTCTTCTTCTAAAATATCCAGGGGATAGGAGCAGACAAAACTAAAAACAGAGCAAATCCTTGGATTAGGAAAGGGCAGAAACCAATGCATGAGGAAATCCCCTAGGGCTATAACAGAGAACTCTTTTCCTTGTGGATATAGGAAATATCTGGTACCCCTTCTTTAAAAAAAAAATCCTTTTTTTCCCTTAAGGATATTACCACTGATCCATTCAGACTACTAAGCAGAGGAAAAGCAGGAAAGCTTTGCTAAGATTTCAGTTTCAATTTCCTGCTGTTTTAGACATACACTACACAAATGGTGGGGTAAGCCTAAAACACAATATCTTTTAAGAACTCTTGCTATCACACTCAGAAAAAAAAGTACATCTGATCAGTCTTGTTCACAGTGCAAACCCATCCTGCTATGTGAATATAAACAGTAAATGTGATCTGTGGATACTGGTAGTTTATTTACTCCTGAGATAAAGAGTGTGGAACTTAACAGATATAATGTAGACAGTAGATAAAGAGAGTCTTGCTAATCTCTTTTAATCTTAAAGGGCCTGCAGGAACACCAGGGATAGTAAAGAAGGAATAGTTAAAAAAGCAAGATGGCAGCCATGGCAGTATGATTGAAGCACCACACCTTTTTATGTGCCAGCAGGATTTTGATTACATGGTTGCTGCTGCTGCTGTTGTGGATTTTTTGAGCTCCGTTCTGCAAGCCCTGATGAATTTGTAAGGGAAATTGAGAAGCCACAAAATATCTAATCAATCATGCGTTCTTGCCTCTTGCATAAATCTTGAGTGTTCCTTTCAGTGTTTTATAATTATGTATAAGGATTTGTACATTTATTGCAGGCACGGCTAGCACGAATCTGTTATTTATGGGGAGAAACTGGGGAATTTGTTCTGAATTCCAATGAAACCAGGGCTCTTCATTTGGGACTCCGGCCCTACCTTGTTGATTACTAGTATCCATATATACCTGCCCAGACACTTTGAATCCTTCAGGTAGCCTTGCTGGAAGGCAAAACACCCCTCAACCAAACAGCACAGTGATAAATAGTTTCACAAGAAGTCAGAAAATTTGCAGTGTTATAGTCATGTTTAAAATTTCCAAGTGGGTTTCATAGCTAAATAATGTTGTATTAACTGATGATCTCACTTATCTGAAATTAAATATATATTAATAAATAAAAGTCCATCAGATTCACATTAGCTTATAGGGTAAGAGTAGTTTCTGCTGACAATATTGAAGCAATTATACAAGTTGCTACTAGTTTTAGCTTGTTCAGTTCCTAGCAGATCGATGCACACACACACACACACGCACACACATATATACATACAATATATTAGGCTAGTAGCATTTTAAAATAATGTAAGCGTTGCAAATATATAAAAAGCTTTTTTCTATAAAAATAGAAAAAATGAAATATATCAAAATCAAGAAGAGTTTTCATTTTCTCATTTGTGGTTTAAAAATTGTTAGATTTCCATTACCACAGATTCCTTCCCTTTCAAGAAACAGTGGGTGATCTGTTTTAACCTGCATGTACTGACTTGGCCCTTTCCTTTGAAATTACCAGGATATAAGGCTTACATTCAAGAATCCTGGTTTTGTTATAGAAATACGTTCACCATAATATTACATGTGGTTTCTACCTTAAATCTGCCTATTTGATTTTACAGTCTACAGTATTTTACGACACTGTTATGTCTCTGTTTATGACTCAAATTCTATTTTCCTCTTTAAGTACAAAAATTAATTCCTGTGAAAAATGCCAATAACTATAGCTTTCAGGGATTCTATGGGAGAGGGGGGGGAAGGACTTTTCAATTTGTGACAGCCCTACATGATTCAGCCACAGATGCCATCATGATTGAAGATGTTCTGATAGCCATGTTCAGTTGGACAAACTTTACAGCACCTTATATGTTGACTTGTCTTCCACAACCTTCACTACCAGATTTCAATTTTAAAAAATGTGTTTTAGTCTGTTTTAAGATATGTCTACCTGTTTATCAATAAAGGACCAAGATTTCTTTATAAAGTTTTTCCCTTTCACTTTGATATACTTGCTTGTTTTAGATAGAAAAGTACTTTTCAGATTATCTGAAGCCTGGAAATTCAGGATAGTAAGACACATGATGATATCAAACAATGAGAGGAATAAAAAGTGATACACTGAAGCACCTTGAATTATATTCAGAGGAAGATCAGGAACCAATGCAGGTCCTGCAAGAGGTGACACATGCACAAATCTTGATTTGCACAGAACTATGTGGACCACTGCATTTTGAACCAACAAAAGCTTCCAGATACTTTTCAAAGTGCATTACAGTAGTCCAAACAGGAAGTGACTAGGGCAGTGGTGGCGAACCTATGGCACCGGTGCCAGAGGTGGCACTCAGAGCCCTCTCTGTGGGCACTCGCACTGTCACCCCAGTCCTAGGCCTTCAGCTGGGTTTTATAAAACCTTTTCGCTTTAGGCCTCTGCCACCATGTGCAAAAAAACCAAGGTTCAATCAGTCAATTTCAACTTCTTGCAGAAAAAAAAAGATCTTGCAAAGTTGGAATTGATTGATTGAACTTTTTAGTCCCATCCAGTCTGCCGTTACCACCGCAGCCACGTCCAGCCAATGGGCCACGCCCAGCCAATGGGCCACACCCACCCGGCACCCAACGATGCATAAATGGGTTTTGGGTTGCAGTTTGGGCACTCGGTCTCTAAAAGGTTCGCCATCACTGGACTAGGGCATGGGTGACTGACTGTGAAGAGGGTATGTTGGTCCAGGAATCAGTGTAATTGGTGCATAACTTGTAGTTGTACATAGGCCCTCTTTTGTGAGTCCAAAAGAACCTCCAGATTATATATCAGATCTATTTGGGGCAATCCAAACCTATCCACAACTAACAATGGCAATTCTTTGAGAAGCAAGGAGCACTTAACCCAAAGCCATTCTGTCAGGGTTCAGTTTTAGCTTATTGCTCCTCATCCAGACCTCAGCAGCCTCCAGGAACAGTGAAAGGGTGGTCATGGCAACATCTAACTCACCACACGCAGAGATGTACAATATGGATATAGATGCTGATGCTCTCTCACCCACAGTGATCATCTCACCCAGCAGTTTCATGTAGATATTAAATGAAGAGGAGGATGAAGAGTGACATGATACTAATGTTCCAATATTTCAGGGGTTGCCACAAAGAAGAGTGAGTCAAGCTATTCTCCAAAGCACTTGAAGGTAGGACAAGAAGCAATGGATGGAAACTAATAAAACCTAGAACTAAGGAGAAATTTTCTGACAGAACAATTAATCAGTGGAACAACCTGCCTCCAGAAGCTGTGAATGCTTCAACACTGAAAGTGTTTAAGAAGAGACTGGATAGCTATTTGTCTGAAATGGTATAGGGCAGTGGTTCTCAACCTTTTTAATGCCGCGACCCCAACCGGTCGTAAGTCGAGGACTAAACCGGTCGTAAGTCGAGGACTACCCAACCGGTCGTAAGTCGAGGACTTTCCCTGCCCAGGAGCGCCACGCATGCGTGGTTCCGCCCCCTGAGGCGTAGCTGGCAAGCGGCAGAGACGGAGCAGGCCGACCACCAGCTGGCCCAGCCCAAGGGAGGTAAGGCACCCGCTGGAAAAGGGGGAAAAAAATGGCGGACAAAAAAAATGGCGGACAGCCTTGCTTGGCGACCCCCATGAAATGGTCGATCGACCCCAAATGGGGTCCCGACCCACAGGTTGAGAACCACTGGTATAGGGTTTCCTGCCTGAGCAGGGGGTTGGACTAGAAGACGTCCAAGGTCCCTTCCAACTCTATTATTATTATTATTATTATTATTATTATTATTATTATTATTATTATTATTATTATTATTACTACTACTACTACTACTACTACTACTACTACTACTACTACTACTACTACTACTACTATATCAGAGTGGAGAAAGCACCGACCCTTGCAGAACCTGAATTATCACCTTCGGTTCCTGCAGTCACAGGATCTACATTTGTGGGCTTCACAACTGACTTGCTAGAAGCAAAGTTAATTGAGAAGGCAGAAATAACATCTTTAGTCACTACCACTTCTCTCTTAGCAACCAGGTTGCTGGTTCCAATTGTGGTTGTACAGTTCCATGGGAAGCATCCTGGAGGTAGTAAAGGGAAGAGCAAGGAGCTGACTTACTAATTTTATTTCTGATAAATTAGAATTTTGGGTTTTGTCATATCTGATATATTAGCCATTTTATAAACAGCAATTCCCTTTCCTATGGCAGTATTTTGCAAAAGTGCCCATAATATGGTTTCAAAACTTCAAATGAGCAGCCCCATCCTAAAAGATTGGAGACCCCCAACATATCTGGCATTAATTATAGCTCACATAGTACATATCATAGTCCCTGCATATCCAAAACATGGATAGTATTTAGTAAGAGCATTCCAACTAATATCTCTTTGCCTTTCTTCTTATCTTTTTAGCTTCAGCAGGAAACCCAGTTTATTTATTTATTTATTTTTAAATCAGAACAGGAAGTTTTTACTCTAAGTATTGTAGCCAAACAAGTCTGAAAATTTACCTACATGTTTAACCAGGTTAACCACAAAGGCTATTTTTCTCTTCTGAATCTTATTAGTCTTTGTTTGCCTGTGCTAAAGAAACATGCTTTTTTCCCCTTTCCATGGGGCAGGCAAGAGAAACAAGGGGTTGGATCAGTTTTCTTACAGCCCTCTAGGAAGTGATCTTTCAGCTGTTGCTGTTAACCACACATCTCCCCAGAAAAGCAGTAGTCCAGATAATTAGCACAGGTGATGGGAATAGGAAACAAAAGCCCAAACAATAGTAGCGTGGGAACACAGCCTGAACAACAATTACACCACTTCTAAAATAAATAAATAAATCCAACAATAGGCTATAACCTGCAAGTCAATAATTTGGGAATAATATTGAAAGCTTTGACTGGATTATTGCTCTAGCCTTACTGCCTCATACAACAGAGTCAATAAGACAAAATGGGATTCTTGTTTGTCCAATATGGGTCTGTTACCTTTAGTTTTAATTCTGGGTGGTGTAGCTGTACCCCTGAAGGAGCAGGTCCTTGATTGTAGGGTTCCACTTGGACTCAGCTACTGGTAGATGGGCAGGTGGAGGCTATGCCAGATAAAGTGATGCCTAGTTTCAGCTGGTACAGTAGTTGGAAGCTTACTTGGAATTGAAGGCCTTGCCTGTGCTGACTCATGTCCTTCTTACTGTGTCTAGATTATCACAATGCACTTTATATGGCAATTCCTTTGAACCCCACTCAGCAACTGCAGTTAATCCAAAATGCAGGGTGTCTACTATTGACCAGGGAGGATATGTACGGCATTCCCCTATAATGTCAACGCTGCTAACATTGGATGATCTTGCTTTGACAACAGATGGAAATGTAGTCATTTTTTCTCTATCGCTTTTAGAGTTCGTTGATGCTGGGAGGGGGAATGTGGATGAGAGTCCAGCTAGTCATAACAATAATAACTCAGCCGTGGGAACCCAAGGTTATTAGGTCCAGAGTTGATAGAGATTTGGCGGGCTGGAGAGCTGGGGAGAAAGCCCGCACTTCAAGTTAATTGGGGAATGTGATTTATGACTGTTAATTGGAGGAGGGAATTGTGCTTTGCTACTTTGTGCCAGGAGCGGGGAATTCAGTTTTTGGCTTCAGCTATGTAGTGCCGATATTTTGTTTCTCGAATAAAAGATTCTTTAAGGAAAACAATGCCTCAAAGTTCTTTTGAAGAGATTCATCTGTCGGAACCATGACATATAATTCATATTGAACAGCTTATAGAAAAAGATGGATCTACTTTATTTTGGCTTATTATAAGCAGTTAATATTTTGTCAGTTTTTTTTAAAAAAAGATATTTGGGTTTGTTTTTTTTTACATATTGTTTCTAGCTTCACCTATTTGACATCACAAACCTATCCACTGCTTGTATGTGGCACTTGGATAACTCCCTTCCCTCCGTTGATGTGGCTCTTGGGCAATGAACAATTGCCTGCTTCTTATTGTCTGCAGCAGAAATATTGGTACCAGTCAATGATGTGGGAATGGCAGCAACCCAAAGGAGAATAACAGCTTGATAGAAGATCTTCCGTGCCCTTCTTCTTTTGAGCAGAAAAAACATGCAAGAGAAATACTTTTCAAAGTTAATTTAGTGTACTTGTAAGAGCAAAGGTCAATAGTAGTGGGTTTCCTTTTCAGGATGCCTTAAAGCATCCCCCTCTCTTTTCAGTGTTATTTTGACTGAGTCATAAAACAGCCTCCTGGAGGAGGAAATAGAAAAGGACAGGAAATGCATCCAAAAATAAACCTTGACCTCCAATGTTGGCTAAGAAAATGACACTTTCAGGGCCGACCCTGTGCTTCCCGGAAAACAGTTCAGCTTCCTTATTAGCTGTGAACCCCAAAAAATTGAGCTTCCCCTGAAGGTTTAGCCAGTGTTTTCTGTATCTAAGGTGCGTAAGGAGAATTGGAACAACAGGGGGCTGGGAAATGGGCCAATTCCTCAAGTTTGCTGCATTCAGACAGTTTTTAAGCTTCTGAAACTACTCTTTGGGGATATGAGCACCATATGGGAAAGAAATCTGCCAGGCCTGAACATCTGATCTTGCTTAGGCCCCAAACTCAAGATCAGAAGGACAGTTTTAAAGCATTTTTAAACAATAAAGCAGCCATTTCCAACTTAGTTCTCTTTGGTATGTTGGGTTATAGCTCCCTCCTCTTCATTAGCCTAGCCATTGGTCACACAGTTGGGAATAAGAGAAAATGCTGGGTATCAGGCTAGTTTGAAAATAATTTTGTTTTGGTATGTTGTTGTATAGAACACAATTACAGTAGCCAAAATTAGGTATCAGTCTAGGATCTAGTAAAATAGCCTGCCAATTCCAGGGAACAATTCCCTTCAGCACCTAATTCATCTGCAAGTATTATACTAACATGCCTAGATATTGTCTCCATAACTTCCTTTTGAAGTTTCTACGAGAAGCTAAAAGAATCTCAGAGGTCTCTTAGGTCAATCAGAGGACACAGCATAGAAGCAGATGTGTTCTTTGTAAAATCATTCTATGTAATTTCCATTTAACACGAATATTTTTTATGAGCATATGTACATATGGATTTCTACTTTGTCAGCTTTTGGGTGCTAATACACAAGTGGCGGTGAAAGCTGGACATTACATGACACAGAAGTATAATTGCATCACTGTGTAAGTGGAACAGTCTTTTCCTTTTTCCACAAAAAAGCAGTAAATGCTGAATTTCCAATTTATTGCTCATGATCAATAGTTTATCTTTAGAATCCAATCTATATTAGATGTTTTTAAAACATTATTCAGATCTGTGAGGATTCTGATGTATTTCTGATGGTTTGGGGCCAACTCATTAGTTCACTCAGTATAGCCAATTTTATGTTCCCCTCAACAGCCTATTTCCACACCTCTCTTAATTTACAAAACTAGAAGCGGATGGTCTGCATTATGAAATGGTTATTTCAGCTACGTACAGTAGTGGCCAAAATTGTGGAAACCTTTTGGGAAAAGTGTATTTTTGAGGTTTGATGGCTAATAACACCACTTTTTTTTGGAGTATTACCATAAAATTATATATCAATGGAAAGATAATTTAATCAAGAATGTAATGCAACAAAGTTTGTTAAATTATCTGTACTGTATTCTATGAAAGGTTATAGCCAAATAACCAGAAAAAAGAAGCACAACTTGCTTAGGTTGATATCACATAGCTTGCCTTCATCTGATTGTAGCCAATGAGCATGAGTGTTTACAGAGCCAATCAGGTGTCATCTTGTTTTGGCAACGAGCCAATCAGATCACAGTAGGATTCAGTTATTGATGTCATGTACTGAAGCTGAGAGGAGGACATTTGTCAGTGTGTTATGTGATCGCTATGGAGTTGGTTGGGTTTTTTGTGCTCTTTCATTTAGCGAGCTTGTAAAACATAATAAAATTAAAGTAAGTTGACTCGTTGCCCAGAAAGCGATGTAAAACAGTATTATTAAGTGAACAAAGCTACAGTTATAAAGAAATTAGAAGAAAAAATGATGGAAACTTAACCAAAGGTGGCATTTCTATTGTGCACTTTTCTCAAAAGGTTTCCACAATTTTGGCCACTACTGTATATACATTTCTTGCACCCTTGGCGAGTGGCATTCGTATGGGGCAGGGGTAGGCAACCTCGGCTCTTTTATGACTCATGGACTTCAACTCCCAGAATTCCTGAGTCAGCATAGCTGACTCAGGAATTCTGGGAGTTGAAGTCCATGAGTCATAAAAGAGCCGAGGTTGCCTACCCCTGGTATGGGGGAATAGACCTCAACGAAAAGCACTGAGTGACGTTCCCGTCACAAAACGACAGGCGGCATCTATTGCATCTCTTAATGTCTGCTAAGCTAAAGCGAGCTAGTTAGAAGTATAGCCTGTAATTCGCTAATGCTGCTGAACCCGCAAGGAAATCTTCGCCAGAAGTTATTCCTCGCAAATGGCGGGCCCGGAGGCGAGAGGATTCGGAGTTGCCAAACGCTGCCTCGGCCCGCCCCCGGTTGGGCTCAGAGCCGCGGCGCTTTGTGAACTCCGTGGTAGAGCACAGGGCAGCCAAAGCCGACGGCCCGAGTGCCATCGCCGCTTCACCCCGCGCCCAGGGGAGGTTCACACGCGGCAGCCGCCGCTCATGCACGCCCCGCTCAGCGCCGCCGCCGCCGCCAGCCCCGCTTGGCCGCCAGCCGGGTACAGAGCAACTTTCCCACGGCCGCCCAGCCACGCGTGTGGCTCTGCAAGCGCCCAACTGGCCTCCGGCCCAGCCAATTGCAGAGAGGAGAGGCGGCGGGACACAAGAGGGGGAGGACGGCGGCTCCCAACTCGGCCAGGGAGCCAATCCGAACCCTGTCAGCCAATCGGAATCAGCAGTAAGAGAGGGCGAGTCATTGAGTGACTTTCTTGTCAACGGGGATTGGCCGGCCCCGGCAAGGTTGAACCAATTAGATGAGACGGGAGAGCGAATGGGCTACACAGAAGTCGTATGCGGCCGGGAGCGCCTGGCGCGCCTCTCTGACTGCCCACCCCTCCCTCGGGTAAGAGGCGAAGCGTGGGAACGGGATGGGGGAGACGAAGCCGGAGGGAGCGCGGTGGCGGCTGCAACGAGCGCACTGAGCTGGCACCAGGGAATTGCCACCCACTCGTTCATTCACACGGGCGGGAAGCGGAACTCTTTCCCCCATTTTTTCTGTTTGGACTGGTATCTGGAGGGTCCGGCAGCATGAAACGGGCACACCCGGACTACAGCTCCTCCGACAGCGAGCTGGACGAACCCATCGAAGTGGAGAAGGAGAGTGCGGACGAGAACGGGTGAGGGCGCCGGGAAAAATCGGTCGCACGCGTAAGCAGGCAGGCAGGCAGGCAGACAGGCAGGCAGGGTCGCTCCCTGGCCCTTCGTCTTACTGCCGCATTAGCTCCAGGGCTGCTTGTTGCGTGGATACTGCGTGATATCTCGGCTCCCGGTAGGCAACACTATATATCCATGTAGGCAATCTGCAGAGCCGCCTCACTTTGATCACAAAGCTAAAAGTTATGCCCACTTGCCTAAACCCCATCGAACCCAGCGAAACTCACTTCCGAATCAATCGGTTTCGAAATCGGGTACCGCTACTCACTAGAAAGCCGGATAGCGCTATCCTGGATTGAGTAAGATTTATTTCTAAATGAACTTAGTATCTAAAGCGAGAAACAGAAGGGCAGTCAGAGCTGCCTGTGCACCCAGTTTCACTTAGAAGTTATGGCCAAGAAGGAGCACTCTGCACATGCTTGAGGCAGTCTTTCTGGGTCTTAACACTTTTTTCCAAGACTTTAACCGCTAATATATACTGATTGGCACAGGACTGGCTCTAGCAGATCTTGGCTCTCAAAGCAGGAAGGAGTGGATGGTGTTAGGCATCAGAGTTTCCTGGAAATAATATTAGCATCTATTCTGCACCCATTTGCACACCTACACGTGCGTCTATAGTGTAGTAATTCGTAGGGGTGGGAATAGTGTCCCATTTTCTGTTTTGGATCTGTACTGACTTCTCCCTTCTTGCTGTTTTTAGAAATTTGAGCTCTGCTCCAGGTTCAATGTCGCCAAACACCACTTCCCAGATCTTGGCAAGAAAAAGACGTAGAGGTGTAAGTTTTTTCCCCTCTTGAATTGCTCTGATATGTGAACAATTACCCCACCCCCTCTCCCCCCCACACACTGCCCAGTATTGCTTCTGGGGAAAAAAAAACATCCTTTCCTTTCAGATTATTGAGAAGCGTCGCCGTGATCGAATCAACAATAGTCTATCTGAGTTAAGGAGGCTGGTGCCTAGTGCTTTTGAAAAGCAGGTAAGTTTGAGGGAATTCAGTGCTGCAATTTAGTCTTGCTGTCTTGTTCTCTGGCTCTCTCTGTGCTTCGCTGGAGCCCAACTGCCTTTGCACTGATTTGTCTTTACTTTCTTAGGGCTCAGCCAAATTGGAGAAAGCTGAAATCTTGCAGATGACAGTAGATCATCTGAAAATGTTGCACACAGCGGGAGGAAAAGGTAAGATTTTTTTTTTTTGTCTAGCATTGAAATACTGTCTTGGCACTTAATTATCGGAACTGAAGATCAGCAGGATTAGCCGGAAGCTAAAACTGAGAAAGTAGCTGTGTTCTCCCAAGTGTATTCCTTATATTGTTTAAGCAACACTATTGTGATTGTGGGAGCTCAAAAGATTTGCAAAAATACAATCTCTTTTGTATGGAAAGAGGTTGGTGGGAGAACTCCAAAAAGAGGCTGGTATGGATAGAATAGTACACTCAGTGGACAGAATGCTGACTTGGTGGGTGGGGAGAATGCAAATTTCGGTAGTGGAGAATGAAATTGGAATGGAATCTCCTTGAAAAGAAGAAACTACATTGGAGCATTTTATAGTGTAGTTACTTAGTCCTGCATGTACAAAATAGCACAATAAGGCTACAATATATATATATATAGTAGGGACAAAACAAGTGTTATGATGTAATCATGCAAGTCCTATGACTTATATACTTGGATCTACTGTTTAGATGCAAGTGTGAAAGAATAAGGTTTACAGTGTGATGTCTTAACACACATTTTGTCATTTTTGTGGTTTATACTAGATGCCATATTTAAGTTATCTCTGTGCTGTAATTTCTTAGTGGGTCAAAAAACCAGGATACTGTACAGATATAATATGTTTGTAGTTGCAAATCATGGAAGAGCATGGATACAAGAAAATGATGTAATTTCCTAACAATAATGTACTGTTTACTGATGCATCCTTGTAATAAGCTGGTACACAGTAGTGCAATTTATAGGCTGTAATTTGCATCCTATTAACTGGAGAATACTCTTATTAAAAATCAGGGTTGTTGCTCCAGAGTGTTCAGATGAGATTCCCTCATTTGGCAACATCCAGAAATGTAGGACTAAAATTTCCATACTGGTTATAGAGTATGGGAATTGTAATCCAATTTATTTGATGCTCTAGATTGTGGGTTATAAATAGTGATTGCATTTCTTTTGCTGACCATAAATGTTTGTTAATTATATTGTGATAATACTGTAACCAGTTCATTGTGATTTTCTGAAGATAAAATTGCAGTTCCTTGAGGCCCCTTTATCAGAGTGAGGCTGGAATTCGAGTGTACATTGTGACTTCTTAGATTATGGCCCTCTGGGTTGTGTGAGCCCAAGGGATAGGGATAATTCAGTAAACAATGATTAATTAAACATTTTGTTAGTGTGCTGGGTTGGGTTTACTCATTTTTGAGTAAACATGGATAGTAAAAATGCATGCCATTCAAGGTTCACTTACTTGGACAAAAGATTTATTAGAAGCAATGGCCTTTTTTTCTGAGCAGTTGTTTAGGACTGCATTAAGACACAGATTAAGTTCCTACCTTGAATCTCATCATCACTTAATTAGAAAATTTTAAGCCCTGACTATTCTCCTTAGCTTTGATATGTAGCTTATTAAAGATGCACTAAATTACAGGATCATTTTAAAAAAAGGTTCATGTACAATTTTTTAGCCACAGTAATATTCACAGTACTCCTGTAAAGTAATCAAATACTATTATCTTCCACTCACCTCTATAATAGGTTATTATCTGTTCTGGTAATAGGTTTTGTGTCTGTGGACATTTGAGTTTGGACTTGGGGTTAAAAGTATGAAACACAGAGAAGAGGCAGATGAGATTCGTAGTTCAGAACACACAAGTTCTGTAGTTCAAAGTGGGGCATATTTTTCTTTACTGACTTTACCTATAGTTTTATATTCTAGGCACAAGTGCAGCATGTAATTGCTATAATAGCTAAAACATATTTATTATGCATCACATCTGGATGCATAATTTGTATGCAATTTGTTTTGATTTTTAATGGTATTTTATTTAGGGAAAATGATTGCTACTTGAATGAAGTAAACGTTCAAGATTTCCCTAAGATGAATGTGATGTGTTAAGGTTTGGGCATAATACAATATGGGAAGCCAGCTATTGCAGCTTATTAATCTGAGGTTAAAACAAAAGGACAGGACAATGTTAGCTGTGAACCCAGCCAATGGATGGGAACCCATTCTAATACTCCTCCCCCCGTTTAATCCTTTCTTCTAGGCTATTTTGACGCTCATGCTCTTGCGATGGACTACCGGAGTCTAGGTTTTCGTGAGTGCTTGGCTGAAGTAGCCCGCTACCTTAGCATTATAGAGGGGCTGGATAGCTCCGATCCTCTTCGTGTCCGCCTTGTGTCTCACCTGAATAATTACGCCTCTCAGCGGGAAGCAGCAAGTAGCTCACACAGTGGGCTTGGACAGATTCCTTGGGGCGGTGCTTTTGGACATCACCCTCATATCTCCCATCCTTTGTTGCTGCCTCAGAATGGGCGTGCCACTTCAAATGGTGCAGCAGCTTCTTCAGAAGGCCCTCACCAGAGCAGAAATGTGCCTCCCCATGCTGAGTCCTCTTCCTTGAGACTGCCCCCTAGTGGCACCATTGGACCAGTGCTCCCTGTGGTCACTTCCGCTTCTAAACTCTCCTCTCCCTTGCTTTCTTCCGTGGCCTCCTTATCTGCATTCCCTTTTTCCTTTGGTTCGTTCCACCTATTGTCTCCTAATGCTCTCGGCCCACCTGCCTCAGCACAGTCAGCCAGTCTGGGCAAGCCCTACAGACCATGGGGGACTGAGATTGGAGCCTTTTAGGAACCAGAGTTACGTGTGTGTGTATGGGGACTGTAAATATTCCTCTGAACTGTGGAGCTTCCAACTTTGGTTTGAACACTTTTAACAGTTTGGTGTAAAAGGTACAGTTTCAGTTTTAACAGGATCTGTACAAAAAGAGTTTTTCTTCTTCCCTTCCTCATCATTTATTCTAGCAGACTGAATGCAGAGGCTTATCCAAATCTTTGAATTATAATAGATATTAATTTTAATGAATTATGCTGACTACTGTATGATGTTAGTCATATTTTCAAATATCATTTGTCTGAAAGCACTGGTTTAAAAGAACCCTAGAATTTCTGTCTACATTATATATTATTTTTCTGTGCCAGGACTTTAACACATATGTTGCTCTGCGTTGATTGATTATAGTTCTGAGATGTTTTTAAAAGAAAATATTTTGTTACCCATGTTCTGACTTCTGTATTTCTGAACGAAACCATTGACAAATCAGATGAAACCACTGTACTGATTCCAAAATATGCGCGTTGTTGGCTTCTTTTATTTCCCAATATAACCCATTCTTTGGGCTTTTTGTGCTGAATTATGCCACTTTTTATGGGAACAAATTTCTGCAAGAGACACAAAACGTTTATAGATTGAAGTTTTTCTTCTCCGCCCATTTTCTGCTTCTGCAATTAAGGCCATTAAATGAATCAGATTTGCTGCCTCAGTTCAAATAATTTATTTTCCATTGGATTTGGTGTGCCATTTATTCAGCAATCTCAATTGGAATTAAGACCACTAATTTAATTTGAAGCCATTACACTTGCTTTCCTAGTTTTTATAAGCAGAATGTTTCTGTCATTAAAGTTTTTTCAAGCTGGGTTTTTGAGAAAAAGACCTGCTAGCGCTGCATTTCATTAATCCTATTTCCCATTTATTTATGAAAATATCTTAATCAGACATTGCAATTAACATTACTAGATTCAGCCCAGCAATCTGATGGTTAAAAGAGGTTGGTGACAACTTCGTCAGTTAAGTGTGAATAATTTAGATAGCATCTTACTCCATGTGATTATTTTTAACATGCTGATAAAGCAGGATATGAGGTCATTCCAGTAACTTTTTCCTGTTCTTCCCAAATTCTTTTTGCTTGTCTCATACCTTGAAGTCCTACTTATGACTCCCAAAACCAAGATGGTTTGATGAACAGATGAGAACTCAGTTATTTTGGCTCCTGTTTCACTAGTGTAAAAATAAAACAATCTGTGTATTATAGTTTGTCATATACAGTCCCGGATATAACAATGGGAACTATGAAGGATACTATCATGCTGGGTTCTCTTCAACATGCAATTGATTTCCCTTGGAAAAGATACAAGAAGAAATAAGAATTTCCACTGACAGATTAGTTCTGCTGGTGATTGGAGAAAATTGGATACCACCAGTTGTAAATTACAGAACAAAAAAGTTTTAAGAAATTTAGTCATTCCTGAAAAAAATAGGGTAAGGCGTAAGTTATAATTAGCAAGTGTTGAGTAAGCTGAAGGCTCTTCTTAATTTCTCAGTAAGTCAGAACTGAAGCTTTATTTGGCAGCATTTCAGGACTTCCCATGTTTATAGTTCATGGTTATTTATACATTTACATTTAATACTCCATAATATCTTGAATTTGAAAATTTCAGTCCATAACAAAACTATACAGGAAATGTGACATATATCCATTTAAAAGTACAAGCAAAATGAATACTGTGAATAATTTAAAAGAGATTTTGTTTAAAGCTATATAATTTATCCTTTTGACATAACCAAAACTTTTGCATAATAGAATTTGAGAATTTTACCATGGGATCCACAAAGCAGATGAACATTAATAACAACAAAAATGGTTAATATACTGCAGATACTTTTTTTTATATGACATGTCTTCACTAAACATTGGAAAGAGGAATTAAATGAAATAAAACTGAGGGCATTAAAAAAGGATTTCCTCAGTTTGGAAAGGACTGTTGTATATATTCTGGGGTGGTTTTATAATAATGTGTTTCTTAAAGATACTCAACAGAGTTTCACTCAGTTGGACTTGAATACTTTTGTATTTGTGTTGTGCCTAAATAAAAGAATAAGAACAATCAAGTTGATGGGAGGTTTATTTAATTAAACAAGAAAAAAACTTTTCAACCTGTTACACCATTACTGTAATTTGTTTGGGGTTGCTTTAAACATTTAATGCTTTGTGTGTAATTTTCTATTGCATTGTGTGTCCTGATTTGACCAGAGATTACAAAGAAAATATGCATCATGAACCATTTTTAAAGCAATTTGATTGTTTATGCACCAGACAATGTTTTAATTGTTTGGTTAAGATGTGTATTTAATGTGAGTTCCCTACAATAACAATTTCTTTTTTATAGACTGCACATTAAATAATGTAAACTGTAAATCAGATGAATTCAATTTGTGGTACTGGGAACTTGGTTAAATAAAATATTTGTGTGCAAGGAGTATTGCAGTAGGCAAAATTTTGAGCTGTTATGGTTAAAGAGATCTCAGTTAAAAAGTGTGAGTTCTGAGTTGCTTCCTTTCCAGTACAAGGACTTGGAATGTTCACCCATAATTAGAAATTAATGGAATGAATGTCTGTATTTACCTTCATTGGAAAGGAAGGGATCACAAGAGAGTAAGAGGGACACAGTGAGCCCAACACATAGAACAGAATGAGCTGGTGCTGGCTTCTGGGAGCCAAAAGCATGGTAGCAAACAGCTAGCTCTGGCTCATACCTTTCCATGTGTATCCGTCATAGTGTTCTTGCATACTTACTCTCTTGTAATCCCTTTCTCCACACTCTCTGCTATGGGGATTGGGGAGAAAAAAACAGGTCAGGTACAGGAGAGCTTGTTTAAAGCAGGGATCTCCAACCCCCAGGCTGCGCAAGAGGCAGGCGAGTGCAAGCACTCGCATGAAAAACTCCATTTGTGCAAGTGACAGGCGCGTGCACCCTCCATTTGCACAAGTGGAGCTTTGCATGCAACTGCGTGTGCCCGCCATTTGCATAGAACCATCTTCTCTCCCCCTGGGACCACTGGTTTAAAGGAATTGCTTGTTTAAGCAATCTCTGTGCTCTACAAGAGGATAAAAAAGATAGGATCAGGCACAGGAGAATCCATACTAACTGACTAATGCTGAACTGAGAGAGAGAGAGATTGTGAAGGTCAGAAATGTGTGCCTTGGTGGCACAGTTATTTTTTCAGCACCATTGTAACCTTGAACGATCATTACACAAGGCAGTCGATAAGCAAGGTCTATCTATAATTAAAGAAAAACAACAAAACAGCAACAGACATAGATTACGGTATGTTTTGACAATTGCAATGAGGATAATCTTGTATTAAAACTTATCTATTATCTATATCATCACTATCTCCATTATCTATATCATTCTGTCTGTCTGTCTGTCTGTCTGTCTGTCTGTCTGTCTGTCTGTCTGTCTGTCTATCTATCTTTGTTACTGCAGTCATTGGTGTAATAAAAAGATTCCTGGACAATTCATGGTTCCAGTATTAGGTCCCCAATAGTACCTGCAGATTCTAAGCCACTATATTTTATATTTGTCAAGCTTATATTCTGCCTTTTGTATAGGAGCTCAAGGTGATGTACTGGTGCCACAAGAACTCTGTGAGAGAGTGTTGTTATGTGCTGAAAACTAGCAGCATGATGTTCCACCATTTTGAGGCAGAGAATAGATGAAAAATATGTAGACTTTAAAATAGATTTTAAAGAAAATAAAAGTTATAACCTCCCAACTTTCCCTCAAAGCTGTCCTGTTAATGTATTTGAATCAGCCCTCACCACTTTTCATCAATTAACTTATTGCCTGGTTCTGCAAAAGTCCTGTTGATATAATGGTACTTTATGAACTTGTGAAAAATTCACATCCTAAACATCTGGACATTCTTCCTTTATAAATTAAGAGAATAGCTTCCTCACAAGTTCACACAGGGCGAATTAAGAAGACTGAGAAAGCATTAACCTTGGGACCCTGGTGGAGAAATTGGATTCTAAATGAAAACCAATCCATTTGCTGAGTTTTTTGTAACCTTAGTGTATCTTATAACAGTAAATCTTGTTAAAGTAACTCTGGAAGAATATTGCTTTATGTAGAAGCGGAGCATCTAAAAATCTGGATTTTTTTCTATCCTCGTTTTAAGAGAAAAAAAGCTACTATTGAATTCTGATAATAGGACACAGTAAAATGATACTGTGCACATTTTCCAGCTTTAATAAATGGGTAGTATTGTAGCAAGTTACTAGCATTATTTGTGTTATATGAGATATAAATTAAGACACTTTCCTATCCCAACATTTGTGTTTCCTATATTTCTCATACAAATGGAAAATGCTCCTGAGGACAAATGAATGGACAGAAGATGTAAGTGATTGAAGACAAGAGCTGTGAAGTATGGGAATTAATGAAGATTAATCATTGTTTGGGTAAAATAACCCAATATAGATTCTTTTCTGTTTTTGATCTGGACCCTGTTCTTTGCAGAAATATAACTTCCTTGCAGGTATATTTACAAAAAAAATACATATGTACATATGAATATGTCTCTTTGTCTCTCTCTCTCTCTCTCTCACACACACACACCTTCCCCCTATACATAATGGGAAGAGGAATGGTTTCAGCTGGATCTTGTTTTAAACCTACTTAATCTGGATCCACACATCAAACTAAGTTAGAGTGGCTTGCTTCATTTTGTCTTAGACATTGTGTGAAACCAACTATGGTTTGCTGAATAGGCCACTGTTAAACAATGGCTAAGAATGATATTTAAATCCAGTCTTAAAGTTGGTTGAAATTTGTGAGACTAATTTGTGAGTAATTCAATTACTTCTCTGAGTAACTTAAGTCTCATTGATTTGGGTCTAGTTTTAAACCACTAGGGATAATCTTGTGTTTATGGAAGATAACATGTGAAAGGCAGTATACAGTGCAGGTAGTCCTCATTTAGCAACTGCCTTATTTAGTGACCATTTGCAGTTATAATAGCGGTGAAAAAAAATTACTTTGCAGCCAATCCTTACATTTATGATCTTTGCAGTTCTGTAAAGCAAAGCAAAGCTGAAGTAAGGTCATAAGCACAGTTGTGGTTTCACTTAGTGATCATTTTGCTTAATGAATGAGTTACCAGTCCCAATTGTGGTTGTTAAACTACCTGCAACAGTTTATTTATTTTTGAAAAATGTCACTCTGCTTGAAACCACATTTCCTGATAGTTGAAAGCATTAAGGAATTCACCTCTGAAAATAATATGATAAATAATAGGTAGAAACATGAATTTAGTGACAGAAAATTGTGCATTTCATTAGACTTTTTCAGCTATTTCTTACAAACTTGGTACTAGCAATATTTTTCTGCTGCTGTTCTTTAGATTTTTTTTAAAAAAATATTGTCTGCCTTTACCATGAACTCAAAGCATGAAAATTATAGAAAACAAATCCAACAATAAAAAAGAGAGACTTTGTTTACTTAATAGTAATAAGCTACAACTACTTCTGTAGTATCAAGTTTTTGCTGAACCGTAATACCTGAGTTTGAAGAATGTCCTTCAAGAAACCATTCTACAAAGTAGGGAAAGGGACCATTAACCGAAGAGGCTCTGCTTCTTATAGAAGCCACATCTGAACAAGATCTCTATTGAAAGTAAATACTGCTGTGGAAGAAAAGGATGACATTCTTCCTCTACATTACTTTATTTCAATTAATTTATCTAATTCTAATGCACATCCCACAGATGCAATTTGCATTTTAAAAGTCCTGCACAGTAAATGCAAATATATATTTTTTACCCAGGGCAGACGCTCTATGGTGCATTAGTTCATGGACATAGGACATATACAGCAAGGCTGAGGGAAATTGCAAATGTACCAAGCATTCTTTAAACATTTTAAAAATAGCTGTTCCCTGTATTACTTTGCAAGGAAAACAGCAGTTAAGTTAAACAATGTCCCTCGCCTCATATTGATGCCTTACTGTCTGTAGATTCTCCCTTTGAATTTTCTTTAGGCATTATTGCATCATCATTTCAAAGGAAGCTATCAACAACAAGAGGAAATCCTCTACTAGTCCTGAATAGTCCTTATTCAAAAGGTCCTTCCGTTCTGTTGGGAAGTGTATGTAGTCAGAATAACACTCTATGAAGCATGTGAATTACTGCAGCAAGAAAAATAACCACTCCCCACCCAACAAGCAATAATTGTGGACAAGAGTAAGTAAAAATAATTTATTTGGAGAAAGTCTAGCTTCCTCCACCTAAAATTAAATTTGATAATGAATATTAAATACTTTATATATTGTATTTATGTATCAGTTGAGACACACATACAGTATATGCATACATTCTTATTTCCTTTTTCCTCCCATTCCATGTCTCTACTTGATACAGACAACACAATCATTGCTAGGCCCCCCAACTGACTGTCCTAAAAGTGCTTTTCCCAAAGGCAACTGGACTTTTTTGGTTTTTTCTTTTGAAGGAACATTTCAAAGGAACGTGAACTGAAGAAGCTTCTTGAATGAGAAGTGAAACGTTTTCAAAGGAAAAAATCCCAAGAAAGTCCAGTTACTTTTTGGAAAAGCACCTTTGGGACAACCATGGCCTGGATGATTGAAAATCTCCATAGACATTTTATCAACTGACTGTTTATAGTATGACAATTTACCTGTATGATAGCTGCAGATATTGTGTACTGGAACCTATATCTCCAGTTATTTGAGATTTCTGGCAGTTGTAATTCCAGTTCACCTGTAGGGTACCAGATTGTGAAGTGTGTTGATATAACTTTACCAAACTTTGATAAGATAATATTCCCAAGAACAGCAGTTATCAATCTGAAATCTAAGGATTACTTCTATCATCATGACACTTTCCAGGTCATTAGAGCTCTCTCTGATCATAACTCCTGAAACTGACCACACAATTTTCCACTACTGTTAGATGAGAAAGATATGAAAACTGTAATATAATAAAATAGCCAAAACAAATTAAGAAAAGAACCTTTAAACCCATCCATTTCTGGGATGATGAGCGTCACCAACTTTATGCCCTGAAAAAAAAAGACATTGAGTAAGATCCTTGGACATTTGTAAATATCATATGCCATATAGATAATTTTCTATCTCATACATATAATATCAGTATTTCTTGGGGAGTCCTTATATGGTGTAAATATGAACCAATCTTTTATTCAAGTCAAGTTTGAAGCCATTGGTGCTGATGTATGTTGAAGTAACATACACTGAAATGTTCATCTAGACCAGGGGTAGTCAACCTTGGCTCTTTTATGACTTGTGGACTTCAACTCCCAGAATTCCTGGCTCAGGAATTCTGGGAGTTGAAGTCCACGAGTCATAAAAGAGCCAAGGTTGACTACCCCTGATCTAGACCATTTTGTTTGTTGTTGTTCAAAGATCCACATACTATAGGATTGTTTCAGCTTTGTTAGTAATTTAAATTGGAGATGCAGGGACAGATTGCATGGCAAATGCGCTTCTTTTGAGCTATACCTGCCCTTTTTTGTTGTCCTGCTTTTCCAGTTCATAACTTGGTTGCTATTAAGCATTCAGAGAAAGTAAAAAATGTCACAGTTACAGGGTGCAATGCCCTGAAAGATCCAGAGGCCAAATGCTTATTTAATTTATTTCATTTTCTTCTTGCATCCTATATCAAAGTATTTTTTTTTCTTGTTTAAACATGTTCTAAGAATAAGTTTCACCAAACACATAGCTTAAAATTTAATTCTTCATTCCTGAACTACTACTGGACATCGGGCTCTTATTATAGTGAACATTAAAGTAGTTGTGGTGAAGAATATATTTTCTTCTAGTTACCCATTAACCCATAACCCAGATCAGGCCTACTCCCTTCACATTCTTGGAAAAACATTTTGGTTTGACAGGCTAAAATCTGTGTAACATTTATACAGAATTTTATGGTCAGTTCCCAACAATTAAATACATGATGTCCATTTTTAGAAACAATGGACTTTAGGAACAATAGTTCAGCATGGAAAAAAGAATGGATTCCAAAAGATTTGTTTTGCAAAGCAGGATTTTTCACTCAAAGAATGACATAAAATATTTGAGCTCAGTTTCACAAGAATTGGCTATTGTAAAATTTTGTCTATGTGGCTTACACATATGTAATATGTATAGTGTAAAGAATATCTCAGGCTGCAGAGAGGCTTAGGCAGTTAAAATAAACTATTACTCCATTACTGACATGATCATTTGCATTATTCCCATATAAATTTCAATGCTGAAGTAGCCTATTATAATGTGACCTCACTAGTAGTCTTCAGAACAGACCATGCTAAATGGTAGCACTGATTAAAAGATAAATATTTCGGATACCAACTTCTTTTTCTTTTCTTTCACAGTTCTCTCTATGAGCATTAAGCCCCTTTTGGCCCACAAAAATCTTACAAAAGAAATATTTTTCTGATGAGCAGATTGCTTACAGCTCTTCAAATAAAAACAAACAGGCTATTTTATTGCAGCTAAAAAAGTCAGGGGTCTCAAACACCAAGATTCATTAAATGAGCACTTCTTATTGGTACAATAGTTCTGTTGGGGATGGAAGTTGTATTGTGGGTTTTTCTTTTCTTTTTTCTTTTTTCCTCTCATAGTAAATAATATCACCTGTGGCCCTTCCTGATTTTGAAAAGGAAGGACTAAGTTAGAATTGATTACTAATTTGGAAGGAGAGCACCTGCAAATATCAGGTCTGAAGGCTAGGCTGAGAAGTAGAAAAACAACACAACAACTCAGAAGAAGGCAATAGCCAATGAATGTGTCCATGTGTTCAGGATATCGATTCAAGTTGAAGAAGTCTCTACTTTTATCTATTTTAATTTTTCTAATAATAGGTGGCATCAACCAACTCTTGTTATCTGTTACTTATTTTATTAACTTCACAGGATAACTTAATTTCAGTCTAGAGTTAGAATAATGATGGCAGGAGGCTTTAGCAAAGAGCAACCACAGGGTTGATTCCTTCTTAGATTGTTAAAAAGTATGGTTTAGGGTCAGATCTAAATTAGGGCTACCATATTTGGACTGCAAATGTGAAGAAGAATGTTTCACAATATTAACAACATTAAAATATTCCTGGAGTTGAAGCCCATATATCTTAAAGATGCTAAAGTTGAGATTGGTGTAGAACAGGGGTGTCAAACTGCCGGCCCGCGGGCTGGTTTCATCATACCGGAGCTGCACCCAACCCATTGTCGGCAATGGGGAAAAAGCTGCGAGACGTCGCGCGACGTCACGTGACGTCGCGGGTTTGACATGCCTAGTGTAGAAGATCACAAAATGATAGCAAAGAAATGTAGACAACTTTCTCTCTGCTGACATCTCATGGTCAAATGGAGCATTGCAATCCAGGTATGGTAGCCCTAACTATCTCATCTGTCTAACAGCATGTTGCTCCACGATCAGGAGATATACTTGTTTTTTAAAACCTTGTTTGCTTTTTAAAGTAAAGCCCTGTTAATTATAATTGGAACATGGAGTGTTCTTAATCCTGCTCTGCTAAGGTCACTGAAATTTTGTTTGGTTGTTTCTTTGTTTAAACTATTCATCCTGTTTCTCTTATGAGTCAAATAACACTTGCTAAATATACAGAGTAACTCACGGATTCAATCTGCTTATTTAGGCACTTCTATCAACACTTAGTGCCATAAGATACACTCTGAGGAAAGCTTTTGAAAACACCCATTACTGCTAGAGGGTGGATAAAGGTTACTAAGGTTTCTCTTCCTTACCAGTATTTTACAAGGAAAAAATAACCTGATATAAAGTAAGAAAAAGTAAAAGAAAGAAATCAAAGAGAAAGCTAAAAGTACATTAAAAGAAAAAAGAAAAAAGAATAGAAAAGAAAGAAAAAAGATATAAAGAAGTGGCTAAGTACAATTATAAATTTACCTCTTTAGGTTTACAACAAAACATTTTCTTTATATATCTATCCTGTCTAATCATCAAAATCTAACTCATCAGTATATTTTTTTCCATTTTATGCAAAAGTCCATAAGAAGTTTTCAGCCACAATAAATGTAGATGTTGTCTATTTTCTGATCAAAGAAGTCAGTTTAGCCCTCTCAGCAAGTTCCATCAGCTTCACTTACCATTCCTCCAGTGTGGGCAATGTCAATCTTTCCATCTTAGGTACTTCTGATCTTCCAGTGGTGCACCTATCACTACTATAATTAAGTCCATCTATCTACCTTGCTGTTGATAACATTTTTTGGGGATATTTTTTTCTTGATACTCTCAGGAGTATTCTCCAACATCAAAGTTCAAAAACACCAATGACATTATTATCTTGCTTCTTTAAAGTCCAACTTTTGCTTCCATGAAGTGTCACAGAGAAAAATATTGTCCACAAAATTCTAGTAGGCATACATTAATTTTTTCCCCTAAGGCTTTTGTTTCTATTTTATAAAGTGATAACTTGCAGCATATTTCTTTAACTGCTTGTATCTTTATTTTTGATAATTGATTTTAAAAGATAGAAGTTAGTCATTGCTTCAGTAGTATCATTGTTACTTTTAAGGCTGGTTGTTATCTTTGGTTATCTTTGTTATTTTTGGTCTTCTTTATATTTAATTATTCCATTTTTTTCACGGTGGTCCTTGAAGTTCATATCAAAGCTTACATATCATTTAAGCTTACATATCATATACATATATACATATACATTGTTAGCTATCAGATTAATTAGCTTTGTCTAATTCCTTTGTCAACCTGAAACTAAATTATTTTGTAATAATTTGCCTTTTTAACCTGTATGTAGGTTTATCCTGAGAACAACAAGGTTTCAGGAATTTTCCTAAGCACATTCTACCACTTGGCACAATCAAAGGCCTTTCTATAATCAATGAACTATACATTGATTTCTTTTTAATATTTTTTTTATTTTCTTAATTGTGTCAAACACCATTAATATGTCCTGTTTCTTTGTCTTTTCTAAGAACATTATGAATATCCATTTCAATGTAGGGCTCTAATCTTCGTTGGATCATCCTAATTATTTTTTTAAAGTATGTGAGATTGTGCAGGTTGTACGATAGTTTGCACACTCTCAATTGTCCCCTTTCTTTGGTATTAGTATATAGACTGACCACTTCCAATCTGTTGGCCATATTTCCTAAATATGCTGACATAATTTAGTTACAACCCTTGTGAATGCTACATCTTGCCGTATGCAGAGAGTAAAGAGAATGACCTTGATGGACAGAACAAAGATCTGTTAACAAAGTAATGAGGAGTAAAACATAGCTTGAGTCCAAAACAAGAGGGAATTATGTATTAGCTACATTTTACTCTAATTACACTTCAGTTTAAATAGACTGAATGCAAATTAAGTTGTGGTCTTGATTTTTTCCTCAGCTTTGGAGAATTTCTTTGGGGAGTGCATGCCATCACAGGTAAAACGAAACCCTTGGTTCATAATACGTTGTATATCCTTAATCTAGATACTTGGGGTGAAAACAAACCAGGACATCTATAGAAGTACTTAGAATCATAGGGCAAAATGATTTGAGGCTCCAAATCATAATATTTTCTGGCTGGCATGTTTTCTGAATAGAGATCATCTTCACAGGGAAGACAAGATCTTCCATGTTGGAAATGAGCCTATTTTTAACACAGGTCTAGCATCATCAGATCAAATAGTATGAAGAGAGGATAGACCAGAAGGGAAGCATTGCAGGACTACTATGTAGAAAAGATTTCTTCTCCTTTGAGTGAATGCATCCTACCTAAAATGTCATCTAACCAAATCTGACAACAAGGTTGACATAGGAAACCATTTTTTTCCAAACGTAGTCTGTTTTTCAACCTCGTTGAAATGATTCACATTGGAAGTGAGTATAAGTTGTTAGTCCATTTCCAGTAACTTCTCCACTTTCCATGCACACTTCTCTTTTTTCACTTGTCTTATAAGGAAACATCTAAAGAAGAGATTGTTTGCCAAAGTGGTATAAGAAAAAACAATATATAACCATAGCAGATTGCAGCTAGGTAGCTCAGGAAGCATTCACTGAAGTCCACATAGCACACAACATTTAATGAGCTGGAACATTGCGTCTTATTGTAATCATGGTCTCTAAGTAGTGCTACAAATGGCAGATTTATTTTGTTCCCCATCAGTTATTTTATAAGAATGTTGCTGGTGCTTTATGCTGAATTGTAAGAGCAATTTTATCATTCAGATAGCTTATAATAGCATGCTTGCTTTTGAACTGGTTGATTAAGAAACAAGAAAAGTAGGTTAAAAAGGGTGGTAGCACTAAACACTTCTTTATTGAACTGCAAATACTTATGGTTAGTTGCATAGTCCAGTCCTCTGGCCCAATCACAATAGAGCAAGGACTGAATGATTAAAATATCTTACTTAGTCCCTTCCTACAGAAACATGAACAGAGTATGAACAGTAAACAGGGTGAAGTAGAAATTCAGGTAAATGAGGGCAGATACAATATTGTTGCCATTACGGAAACATGGTGGGATGAAACCCACATATGGAACACACAGCTAGAGGGATTTAAATTATTTAAAAGAAACAGACCAAATAAAAGAGGAGGTGGAGTTGATCTTATATAAGAAATAACTGTCATGGTTCCGAAAGAAATAACTTTTCAAAGAACTTTGAGGCTTAATTACCTTAAAGAATCCTTTAATGGGTTACATAATCCGGCACGAACAAGGTAAAGCCAAAGACTGAAACACCCCCCCATCCTAGCTCTCAAGACAAGCACAACTCCCTCCCTCCTTCCACAGTCATCAATCATATGCTCCAATTAAACAGAGGTGTGAATCCTCCTCTCGTCTCATCTCTGTTAATACAAACTGCTGCTGCTTTGACCTTGGCTGTGTTATGCTAAGATAATGTTGGCATTCACAGGCATTCCTCCCCCCTCATCTGGCCCGCAATGCCTGCTTTTGCTCTTGAAGCAATGTGTAGGCTAAATAAGATATGTTTGCTTCTTCACATATGTCAAGCAATAACATCCAATGTTAGCAGACTTGACATCATTACATTTCTACAGAAATAGAGCACAACAATGATGAAAACTGTCTTGAATGCATTTGGGTCAATATAAAAGGGGGAAAAATGACATTGCCATAGGTGTATACTATAGACCACCCAACCAAACAGAGGAAATAGATGAACTTTTTGCTAGTCAGCTAACTAAGGTATGTAGGAAGCACATCACAATAGTAATGGGGGACTTTAATTACCCTGACATCAACTGGGAGACAAACTCTGCACCACGTGGAAGATCAAACAGATTCCTGACAAACCTAGCAGACAACTTTGTCTCCCAAAAAGTAGAGAAGGGAACTAGGAGATTAGCCATATTGGATCTAATCCTCACTAACAGAGATGAAATGATAGAAGGTGTTGAAGCCACAGGAACCTTGGGGGGGAAGTGATCACACAATATTGTAATTCAACATTATGGAAGCACAAGCAATAGAACACAGTCAAACTAGCGTCTTGGACTTTAAGAGAGCTAATTTCAATAAACTTAGAGAGAGATTGGGAAGGATTCCATGGATGAGAATCCTCAAGGGGAAAACAGCTCAAGAAGCTTGGGAAATTTTGAAAAGTAAGATAATAAAAGCCCAGTCTAGCACAATACCAACAAAGAAGAAAAACAACAGTTCTCAAAAGAAACCAGCATGGCTGCATAAAGAACTCTCTGATAAATTGAAAGATAAAAAGGACAAGTATAAAAAGTGGAAAGAGGGGTACATAACTAAAGCAGAATATCAGCAAATCGTCTGAGCCTGCAAAGATGAAGTGAGGAAAGCTAAGGCTCAAAATGAACTAAGGCTTGAGACCAAAGTAAAAAATAACAACAAAAAAAGCTTCTTTCAACATGTAAAAAACAAGAAAAAGGTTAAGAAAATGATTGGTCCATTAGTGGGGGAAAGTGGCAAGAAGGTGACAAGCAACAGGAAGAAAGCAGAACTATTTAACTCGGTTTTTGCATCTGTCTTTACACAAAGGGAAAAAACAGTCCAACCTATCAAAAACAGTACCATAAAAAAATAGATTAGAAACACAAGGTAAGATAGGCAAGAAAATGGTAAGTGAGCACCTGTCCAGCCTAGATGAGTTCAAATCACCAGGACCAGATGGATTACACCCCAAGGTTCTTAAGGAACTGGCAGATGTGATCTCAGAACCACTGAACTATATTTTTCAAAGATCCTGGAGCAGTGGGGAACTACCAGAGGACTGGAAAAGAGCTGATGTAGTTCCCATCTTCAAAAAAGGAAAAAAATGGATCCAGGAAATTATAGACCTATCAGCCTGACCTCAATACCTGGGAAGATTCTGGAAAAGATAATCAAACAAAGAATCAGCGAACACCTAGAGGCAAACAAAATCATTACTAAAAACCAACACGTGTTTGTCAAAAACAGAACATGCCAGTGACAAAATTAGTGGACCAGAGGAATGCTGAGGATATAATTTACTTGGACTTCAGTAAGGCATTTGATAAAGTAGATCACAACCTATTACTTGATAAGACAGAATAATGTGGGTTAGACAGCATCACCACCAGGTGGATCCGTAGCTGGCTGACCGGCCGTACTCAGCGTGTGGACCTCAATGGAACTGCATCTACATGGAAGGAAGTGTGTAGGCCCAGGGCTCTTCAACATCTTCATCAATGATTTGGACGAGGGGATAGATGGGGAAATCATCAAATTTGCAGACGACACCAATCTGGCAGGAATAGCGAACACTCCAGAAGACAGGCTTAAGGAGGATCTGGACATACTTGAACACTGGGCGCTATCTTAGAAAATGAAATTCAATGGTAAAAAAAGTAAGATTCTACATTTAGGCAAGAAAAACCAAATGTACAGGCATAGTATAGGTCAGGCATGTCAAACTCGCGACGTCACGTGATGTCACGCAATGTATCGGGCTGGTTTTGCCATTGCTGGCAATGGGGTGGGCGCAGCTTCCACGTGACGCATCCGGCCTGTGGGCCGGCAGTTTGAAACCCCTGATATAGGGGGTACCTTGCTCAATAGTAGCAACTGTGAGAGGAATCTCAGAGCCCTAGTGGAGAATCAGTTAGATATGAGCCAGCAGTGTGCTGCAGCTGCCAAAAAAAAGCCAACACAGTGTTAGGCTGCATTAACAGAGGGATAGAATCAAGATCAAGTGAAGTATTAATACCATTTTACAATGCCTTGGTAAGGCCACACTTGGAATACTGCATCCAGTTTTGCTCACCATGATGTAAAAAAGATGTTGAGACTCTAGAAAGAGTGCAGAGAAGAGCAACAAAGATGATTAGAGGACTGGAGGCTAAAACATACAAGGAACGGTTGCTGGAATTGGGTATGTCTCGTTTAATGAAGAGAAGGACGAGAGGGGGGGGGACATGATAGCAATGTTCCAATATCTCAGGGGCTGCCACAAAGAAGAGGGAGTCAAGCTATTCTCCAAAGCGCCTGAAGGCAGGACAAGAAGCAATGGATGGAAACTAATCAAAGAGAGAAGCAACCTAGAACTAAGGAGAAACTTCCTGACAGTTAGAACAATTAACCAGTGGAACAACCTGCCTCCAGAAGCAGTGAATGCTCCAACACTGGAAGTTTTTAAGAAGAGACTGGACAGCCATTTGTCTGAAATGGTATAGGATTTCCTGCCTGAGCTGGGGGGTGGACTTTATTATTATTATTATTATTATTGTTGTTGTTGTTATTATTATTATTATTATTATTATTATTATTATTATTATTACATCAGAATTCCACGATGTGTGCAATTTCTTGTGTCTTGAAAGGAAACTTTCCATTATTATTCTGCAATTATGTTTTCTCTATATTACACTGTTTTGAATTTATGTCCAATCTCTTCCTCTTTCTTTTTTTTAAAATTCTTTTGTTTTAATATAATGCAACATTCAAACTTAAGATATCTTTTTGTTAGTTGATCTGAGCATTCTGAAGAAGAAGGAAAGTCAGAAAACTTTAAATAAATCGGACTCTAATATTGGTCTTTGGAAACTGTGTCCTGAAGAGAAGGAAGCAATAAATAGCTGTGATCAGAGTTTCTCTACTGGGAAGGACTGAAGAAGCAATCTAACAGATAGAGAGCTTACCAAGAGAAGTACATGTGGCTCTAGGAAAGACATTTGAGATGTGGTGGAGACACTTCAAGGCAGTCAACAGTTATATGTTATATAATTGATCCAGTTAGGAACAAATGACAGAGCCAGAAACAGCCTTTAAGACACTGCAGGGGATTATTAAATACTGAGCAGGAAGGTAAAGGAGCTGAGGGCACAGACAGTGTTTTCTGTACAGAGTAAGGAAGATGATATTGACAGAAGTAAACTAGATCTGTTATCAAAAGAACAAGGAAAACATAGTTTAAGTCCAAAACAAGAAGCAGGTTAGCACAAGTGACTAGTGGCGACATGTTCTTAATTCACATGAGTAAAAGTAAGAGAAGTGAGAAGTAAAGCACAGTTTAGACCTGCAAGATTTTGTTATTATAACTACTATTGATAAATACTACTGGTCTCTCTCTCTCTCTCTCTCTCTCTCTGATTTATGTAGATCTGAGATGTGTAGTTCATGAAAAAGCACATCGTATGTGAAAACACAAATCTATTTTTCAGATAACAAGTTCTATTTTACTGCAGCTGCTAAGTCTGCATATTTTCTGCTAACCAGCTTGTTATCCTCCAAATATTATGGATTACAAAGATTAAACTTAGAGCACCAGATATTTTTAAAGTGTTTTAAACTTGAAGATCATTTAAAAGCATCTAAAATTTATGCTTGTAGTGTTGTTGAACCTTAATCCTGCTTCCTTCCAAGTAATACATGTTCATATCCAAAGGAACATGCCCTCCCCAATTTACCCTTCTATAGCTGCCCAGAGTCACTTTTTGAGATGGGCAGCTATAGAAACCAAATATATAAAGGAATAAATAAATGAAAGCAGAATCTAAAATGACCTAGTTGTACCATTAAAGGAAGAATTGCTAGAGCAGCAGTATTGGCAGAATTAGTTCTTATTGGATGATAAAACAAGGCTTATTCACTTGTAGGGCAGATGGCAAATTAATGTTAAAAAGTTCAGTTAGGTATGTTTGCCATCTTGGGTTATTTATAAAAAATAATAAAGGCATGCTATAAATAAAAAATAAATAAAAGTTCTGCATCCCATGTATTATTCAACCAAATCATAACTCTCTTTGCCCCATTTGCTCTAGAATTACTTCTCTTTGCTTCATGGTCCTATGTCGCCCCCTGGTGATGAGCTACAATTTTACAGGATTTTTTTTTTAAATCCAATGTGAAATTAGATAAAATATGTTGAAACTGAGGTATTTGTTTCTAACAACTATTAATACATCCGGTATCTCTCCAGGCTGGGAATAGCTTCCCTCATCCAGTGAGATTACTCTGTGAGCCTCCCATTGATACTTTCGGCCTACTGTACTTCCTTGCCTACCAAAGAGACAGCCAATGAATCAAAGGCAATGGTAACTCCTGTGACTCTTTCTCTAAGTTGCAGTTTGCTCTTTTTCACTTCTTTTTCTTTGACTAGGAACTAGAGTTAGAGAGCTGGAGAGAGGTGAGAACAAGAAACTAACTGTGGCAAGAACTCAGCATCATTTCCCTCACATGAATTGTTGGCTCTAACACCTCAAGTGAAGGTACTTTAATAGCCTGCTTGGGTCTGCTGTTGATCATGGCTTAATAGCTCAATGGCTGCAGGTAGGTGACATGACTTGTTTATAGAAAGATTATAGTTATATAGCACCTATTCCTCACAGGTTGTACCAGCTACTTAATTGCTTCTTGGCCTATCTCAATGTTTTGTCGTTGACTTATAAGATCCAGCATAGTTTGAGACAAAGCATTTGATGGAACATATCTCCTGATATGCACCAGTCCAGGCTAACAGCTTTGGAATGAGACTTTCTTATGATCATTTTATCTGAATTTAGGTTTATTCAGATGTGATGCTCTGGGTATGAAATTTGCTATCTTTGGAGGAGTGTCCAGTGCCTTTACTACTGTGAATCCACCAGTTACTTAAAATATATCTCTTTGTTTTTTATTTGTGCTGTGCTTGTCTTGCTTCTGATTTCAGGCTATTGTTTTACCTTTTGGTTTTCAGTTTTGATACTTTGTAGGTTGTTCTAAATTTGTCGATCTAATCACTGTTATTTTTCTATGGAATAACTTAAACATTACTTTCCAAATGATCTTATTTATGCAGAGATAAATCCTGGTTATGTACTGTGCCTTCTTGCAACAACTAAACAGACAAGTAAATTTTGCTGAACTCTGTTGTCCTACTTCCCCAAAGGATTTTTAATTCTGATTTGAAGGAAAAACTACTGCATGTATTAGAACACACACTTGCGCTTTATATTGGGGCTTATTTTCAGACCTTGGAAAAAGTTCTTTATCCCACTGCTTCCTTCTAGTCCAGAAATTTACAAGTCCTGACATGCTAGCTGTTATGTTTTGGGATCGGTGAGGCATTGACGAGGCGATTGGTGCAAACAACAACTCGTTTATTAGGTTAACACAGAAGCGGCACTAACTGCCGCTTAACCACTATTTATACTGATCACCGCTAGGCGGCAGCCAATAGAATTAAAAAAGTATTTCCCGCTTAAACACAAGCTAACGAACATGTAGACAGTCTGGAGTTTAAACAGGTGCAGCCGTTTGACCGTTTCCAACAGTTTCCAAGTAATTCACAACAACACATAACACTAGCCCCACCCTCTTTCAAAACAGGTGAAAAGAAGATTCTCTTGGGACCACCACATCTAAAGGTATGCATCTTCCTGGAGGCTTACCATGCCCTAAAATCCTCTTCAGAACGTTTCTCTGGTTGCCCTTTTCTCCTGAGATGCAGTCAGTGGTGGGATTCAAATATGTGAACAACTGGTTCTCTGTGTGAATGCCGCTTCCAGAAGTCCATTCCTGGCCTGGGCAACAAAAAATTAGTTACCGGTTCTGCCGAACTGGTGCGAACTGGCTGAATCCCACCACTGGATGCAGTGAATGGCTGCTGGGAGATTGACCACCAGAATTCTGGAATTCCCTCCCTTGAGACTGGTACCAGACTGGTATCTGGTTTGTTAGCTTTCTGATACCTGGTAATGAAGTGTCCTTTATCTTTCAAGAGGAATGATGTTCAGAAGTTGGGTGCCACAGCAGGAAAGGATTTTCTTTAGGGCCTTGCCAGCCAGCACTCCTTGGTCAATGCTATTAGCAATATGCCTCTCCTGTCCCTTTGGACAGGTAGAAACAGTCAGAAAGAGATGGCTCAAAAGCTGAGGCTGTAATTTTATTACTTTTATTCTACTGCACAGAAAAGAGCTGGAAGTTAATACTTTCCCCCTTTCCCTTTACCTCACACTTCTCTCTTCCCCTTCTTTTCCTCCCCCTCTTCTCTACTATTTTTATTTTCACTTGTATTTTACATGTTGATAATTTCAAAAAAATTACATATATAAGAAAGAGATGGCTTCGTAAGTAATCTGGCTCTACATTGTGGGGCTACCAGTACCTTGAAAGGCACTCAAAAGCAGGCTGGTGTCACATGTGCCAAATAACCGGCCCATTAGCCACCAGTGTTCTGCGCCATTGGAACTATCTGAAGGCTCTTCAAGGGCAGCCCCAGTGGTGGGATTCAGCCAATTTGCACCAGTTCGGCAGAACCGGTAGCTAATTTTTTGTTGCCCAGGCCCAGAATGGACTTCTGGAAGCGGCATCCACACAGAGAACTGGTTGTTCACATATTTGAATCCCACCACTGGGCAGCCCCATGTAGTGTACATTGCAATAACCAAGTCAGAGGTCACAAGAGTATGAGTGACCTTTTTTTCTTCCATTAATAGATTTATGCAGTAATTTTAATGGAGTGTCCAGTGACTCATAGATGGCATAGCATGAATTTAGAAGGATGAAAAGTTACCTTGCGCTAAGATGGGTGGCCTATAAATTTAATAAATAAATAAATAAATAAATAAATAGATAGATAGATAGATAGATAGATAGATAGATAGATAGATAGATAGATAGATAGATAGATAGGTAGATAGATAACTACTTTCAAAAATGTCTGAGCTACTGAGAAGGGTTAAAATGATATTTGCTGATTTATATTTTGACCATGCTTCTCCTGTATCAAATAGACCTTCCTGTTATTTATCAGCTTTACCTTCATCTAACAGAAATGCAGTTGATCAACTTGGTAGCACTATGCAGAATTTTGAAAAGTAGTTCTAACCATCAAAACTGAATCAGTTATATGTTTCCTCTGCCTACAAAAATATTTCTAGTATTTGGGGTTTGTTAGCAGTTTTACACTATTCTACATTTGCTCAATCTCACCAATAGCTGAGATTACTAGTTTACATGTGCCAAATTTTATGTTGGAATAGATAACACATTTTATGACAGTGAAGCTTGGAAAGTAGCAGCATTTTAAAAGAAACTTCACTTGATATCTAATGTAAGAAAAACATTGTCATTCTAAAAATACTAGTTATTAGTATTACGTTGATGAAAGGGATCAAGTGAGACAACAGATGACTCTTTTTTCAGTTCACAGAACTCCAATTCTTTATTAATCACAGCTTGCTCACAATGACATACAGGAAAATAGCACTAATGAAGAGTAGAATACGCAGGCAGCAATTTCCAGGAGAGTTTGGGATACCTTCAAGCTGGCAGAAGCTGTTTCAGACAGTATGTGTATTGAGTTTGGTGATACTATTTGACACAAGCACCTTGGCTAGTCATCCTGACTGCTTCAGCCCTCATCATTTAGATAGTGTTTTAAAAGTAGGCAGGACAGACTAACACTATAGAGCAGAAGTTAGTAGGATTAAGACCAGCTCACTGATTTGGGATGAAAAATAGCACACGGAAGATCTTGCAGTGTTACGAAATCACAAAGCTTAAGGCTGGAATTCTGTCTGCAAAGATGTTCATGGTCTCTTCACAGATTTTAGCAACTGGAGACAAGACAATATGCCTATTTCCCAAACTGATATCCTTCAGATACTTTGGGGTTATGGAGCTTCGGCAACTGCAATCTAGGAATTGTAATGCCACCACAAGAGGGATGGACCAGGTTTTGAAAGGCTAGAGCAGTGTTTCTCAACCTCGGCAACTTTAAGGTTTGTGGACCAACTCCCAGTATTCTCCAGCCAGCATTGCCAGTTAGGGAATTCCGGGAGTTGATGTCAACACATTGTAAAGTTCCCAGGGAAAAGCGTTGGATTAGAGCCTAAGATAATGAAACGGACTGCAGCTTCTATACCTATAAATTCCATGAATTTCTCTGGCAGCGAATCTGAAACTGGGAAATTTTGGAATCTGGCCAAATATGGTTGTTCCCTCCCTACTGCATACAATGCCTTTTTAAAAGTATCTATTATCTATTCCCCTTCTTGTTGGGAAAATTCTTTTTTCTTCTAAACTTAAGACATGCAGCTTTACTGAATACTGTTTTATACTACAATAAATCCTGATGTGTTCTAAAAGCTTTCTCCTTTAGATGGGGGATAAATTTCACTGAACCCTCTGGAGCTTGTTTCTGTACAGCACAGCTCTGTTTTTTCTGTAGAAGAGCACTGGAGTTGTAAATAAATTATGATTTCTTAATGTTCCATGACTTCATTTTCTAGACCATTTAATCAAATAAGAATGCCTACTTGTAATTGGCTTATTGACTTAAGCTTATTGATTGCAAAGCTTTCCATGTTATTAAGTGATGACGCGACAGTAGCACCATAGACCTTCTGCTGACTTGGTTTTCAGTTAGAATGAGTATACAGTTTGGCATGGATTTTGCTGCAAAGAACTTCATAGCAAAGTTCTAACAAATGTAACTGAATGAAAACAGACGACATCAAAAGCCTGTTACAGGACGTGTAAAGATTATGAAATAACTTGCATAATGCAATACTTGTATTTTTTAACAAAAATGTAAGTATTTACAAAATAAGATCCAAGTTTTAATTTTAAACATCAAGCAAATCATTCTGCAAAGACTGCATTGTTTTAATTGTTTTGTTTTGTTTTTATTGAGTTCTTGATTCATTTTTTTAAACCATGTCATACATTTCCTATACTAATATTTCATGATCTGTAATAATATAGGCAGGGGAGCTATCCAACTCCCTCCTCCGCTGGGCTCAGCCAGACAGTTCCACCTGGAGCTCCTTGTTTCTGCGAACCTCTGCAGCATGCCTTTCCTGGGAATAAAAGGGGAAAATAAAGTAGAGACAAGTTTAACATCCACCTTACTCTTTTTTTTCCAGGAAGAATGTTAAATGGCAACAAGATTTGGCCATGAACTTTAGCTTTAAAAGGGCTACAAAAGAAGCATTCTGAATGAAGTGGGACACAACTCTTGTTCTTTGATTCATGACAGGAGAAGAATAGAAGAACAGAGTTGGAAGGAACCTTGGAGGTCTTCTAGTCCAGCCCCCTGCTCAAGCAGGAGACCCGTACCATTTCAGACAACAGATTGCAAGCAAAAGAAATAACAGAATTATGGCGATTGCCTTCCTGCCCTTTTCTTTCAGGACAAGTGCTATTCTGAATCTGGTTTACAATGTACTCTCCAGTTGATTTGAAACGGTTTTATTCACAAACTGAATAAAAGAAAGAAAGAAAAAAAAAACAGAACAGTTGGACTAAGCATCTAGTGCCTACTGGAATGCAGAAGACAACATGTGGATTGAAACTTCACAACACAAAACTAGGCCTTGTGTCCCTGTCTCATGAGATAAGATGCAGACGGGGTCTGCGTTGCCATGTGATAGTTGTTCATCCGCCCTACCCCTCTGCAGATACCTAGGAGTTTTAATACAGTAAGTCTTTGTGTGTGAAAAGTCTATATTGTGTGAAATCATGTGCCTGCTTCTTTCCCCAGAATCAGGAGTTATCTAAATATTTTGCTAGATTAATGAACATATTATTTATGCCCATAAATTTATGCCCATAAATCCTGGTATTCACAGGAATGACTGAGAGCTAAAAGTATGGAAGAGTACAAGATCTACAAATGAGACATCACATCAGTTCAATCCTGAACTTAATGTACTTAGTGTGAATATGCTTGGAAATGTCCTGCAATCACACAACTGATTTATGAAAATTGCTAAACTGGAGAGAGCTTCTAAGCATATTCATTTTAATGCTAATAAAGGTTTGCTTCAAGCCTGCTTCATGAAAGTCAAGGACAACGTGTGTGCAAGGAAAATATAGGCAAGAATGAAACTAGGGTGCAATTCCTCAGTTTTAGCACTCAGACATTCAGATAACCATCCAAATAGGGCTAGTCTATATGCTCGAAATGCCCAATTTATAGAAATGAAGTATGTTGAAAGGTAAGAGAACCATAGATGAGAGGGTTATACTGCATGCAGGACCTTACTTCCATGCCAGGCAAAATGTGTCTATATTTGTGATCCCTTTTATCCACCTAAAGGGAAAGGTTGACATATTTATGCATTTTAAAGCATGAAGCTTTTCATACAGTTCAGCTGTGCCTAGCCTGGTACTCTCCGATGTGCTCTATTTCAATCCCAAGAATTTCCAGGATTTTGCAGGTTGAAAGCCAAAATACTTAAGAAGGTGACTGGCTGGAGAAGAGTGCACAGATTAGTTAAGACAGTATTCTGAATTCACAAAAGAAGAGGGATGAGTCTTTCTGAGCCATGTTGAATCAGCAGGGGCTGGGTCAGGAGGAGGAGGGTCACATACAGGAATGTGACAGGAATTTGACTGAATAGTCAGAATGTTCATCCTCTTTTCTTTTTTTTTTAGCCTGCTGGCCCATTCACTTGAGCATAAATAAAAATCTTACCTAACTCAAACACTACTACTTAGACATCCCTGCTCAACATCTGAGTAGAATTCCTCTCCCTGCCACCCCAGGGGCTTCCTCAGATTTGTTTGGCTGAATCTCAGTTTGCTTTTTGTACTTTGGTTTGCTCCCAGCCTCGTTACCTTCTCCTGAAGACGTTCAACAAGAGCAGCTAAGTTAGCTTCACGGTTTTCTTTGATCTGTTCCATTTTCAGTATCAGTTTTTCCTCTGCCATTTTGCTGAAGTTATTGTTCTCCTCCAAAGCCTTCTGCAGGACTTCTCGCTCATGTTCTCTCTTTTCTGCCAGTTGTTTCAGCACCTGGGCCTCCTGGGACTGTATAAAGTTAAGAAATAAAAAAAATGAGCCAGTCAATTACAAAAACATTGAAAGAGAATAGATTCAGTGTGTTTCTAAAGTTCAGAGACAAAAGATGGCTAATTGTGCTGAGGTAAAAAAATTGGCAAGTACAGGTTTTCCTCTCATTGTGTGACAAGCAAGATAGAATAGAATAACAGGGTTGGAAGGGATCTTGCAGGTCATCTAGTCCAAGCCCCCCACCCAAGCAGGAGACCTTACACCATTTCTGACTGATGGCAATTTCTACAGGATTTCTACAGCAATTAAAAATTTCTCTGAATATAACTAATGAAAGCACAGAAGCCCCAGCTTGCTTTGCATTAGGTCACACTCAATGGACATGTTCATTCAACAGGCTTAACTAAATCAGTTAAACCCCTAGTGACTGTACACATGGAAGTTAGATGTAACTTTGCTTTTGTGGGCGTGGGTGTTTGTGTGTATTTGGTTTAGACTGTTTTTTGGGTTTAGACTTTTTTGTTCATTTATGGTCTAATGTAGGAGGGCACAATGGCTCAGTGGTTAAATCTTAGAAAATTGATTAATTCATTGCCATAAAGTATAAAATGTGATGCCAGCCTCGATATACTTTTCTTTGTCCTAAAGCTTATCAGTTTCTCATATCTAAAAATAGTATTTGGGTTGAAAAGCAAATATCATTAGGATTACAGATTCATCTTAAAACCCAATATTCATTTTATAAATCTAGTATGGGTTAGAAAAAAAAGAGTATACAGTAATCAATTATTACATTTTCCTGCTTTCAAAGGAATTTACCAGACTAGCCACAGGTCTAGCAATACAGATTTCCCATATACTTGTGTATGATAGTTTAATAAGGACAACTCAGGACATATGCATCTATAACTATTCTTGCTAATGAACTACATCCCAGTAATTTACCATTACCATTACTTGTTTATAGAATATAATAGAATTAAAGATGTAAAAAAGCCATGATGGATCAGATCAAAGGTCTACCTCATCTTAGTATTCTGTTATCAATAGGAAGACCTGGAGGAACATTGTCCATGGGGTCGCGATGGGTCAGACACGACTTCGCAACTAACAACATCATCAATAGGAAGCCAAATGCTTAAGGAATCTCACAAGCCAGAAGACCTTGCCCTAATGGGCAGTTAACATGTTTGTTTTTCCTGTATGTCCAATTGAGTGGCAGCACAGCTGAGCAGGATTGGATCAGAAATGAAAGCTACCAGAAACTACAAGATTTATACATTGCTTTATATTAGCAATGACAATGTCATGAAGTTACAAGAGTTAAGCTCAAATCAAAGGGGGCTATTTATTTTATCATTTCACTATGTAAATATTAGGAATTACTCTGTCTTCTTTGGACCATAAGAATGGAGAGAAAATTAAATATTTTTTTTTCCTTTAAATTTTGAAACTCTCAAAAAGATCCAGACTGAATGTAAAACTGATACAATCTCTGGTGGCTAAATTTACAGAATACAGAATAACAAAGTTGGAAGGGATCTTGGAGGTGTAATCCAATCCCCTGCTTGAGCATGAGACCATATACCACTCTGGACAAATGGCTGTCCAATCCCTTCTTAAAAACCTCCAGTGATGAAGCATCCACAACTTCTGGAGGCAAGCTGTTCCACTGATTAATTTTTCTGTCAGGAAATTTCTCCTTAATTCTATGTTGGATCTCTCTTTGATAATCTTCCATCTCTTCTTGTCCTACCCTCAGGTGCTTTGGAGAATAGGTCGACCCACCTCTGTGCCAAATATTGGAAGACTGCTATAATTTCAATGAGTTTGATTTAGATATATCAGCAAACCAGCAAAAAAGCAATATTTTTCATAGAACTTTCTTAAATAGAAAGTTTATCTTAAATAGAATTTTCAAACCCCAAAAATGTATGGGTAACAACCACTAGTATTTTCTCAAGAGTAGCAAAATTCTGTGACATCCTCACCCCACCTCAACAATGAAAATAAATATGAGCAGTAGCCATTGGCATAGGGACAAATTAGAAGGCAGTTGGAGGGGTGATGCATTTTAGAGGACCTTAGTGTTCTCCGAGCTTGGTTGTTTTCTTATAGACATTTCATTAGTCAAATTAGGTAACAGCATCTGTGCTAGCAGGGAGTGGGGTTTGCTTTCATTTCATATTCTAGTGACATGCCCTGTCAGTGTTGGTGGGAATGGACTTGGTGGTTCTTTAGTTGGGCTGTTGATTAGAGAGGAACATAGTTTCAGCTGGGGAATTGTGACCATCCCAGGCCAAGTCCAAAAATGCTACAGAATTCCTGGAAGCCTGGCAGTCTGACAAATCAGCCATCAACAGGCATATAGACATAAACAACATCTATATACCATTCAAAAGAGACAATCAACAGGCCAAAAGAGAAGCAAAAAAGACCAAAACACCTCCTCACCAGCAGTCAACACCCAGATGAGCCGAGATTAACATCAAGATTAATATTAGACCAACAGTCAAGAAGCAGACAATACCCCAAAGGAATTACCAGACATGTAACAGTAAACAGCCCAACCATAGAACCATCAAGACTATTCCCACCAATTGTCATGCCTCTGTCTGAGCCTGACTCTGAGGACGACATGGAGTTCCCTGTTGAGGCCCAGGAGGGGGTGTCTGTGGCTTCGGAGGACTGTGGGGAGGAACAGGCTGAAGCAGGCCAGGGCCCTTCAAGTTTGGAACAGGGAAGGCAGAGCTCAGGCGAGGAGCAAGGCCCCGCCCCACCAGATCCCAGAGCAAGGAGAGCAGAGAGGAGGAGGGAACAACGGAGGCAGGCTCACTTGCTCGGGAGGAGAGCGTCACGCCCTACTTTACAAGGCACACCTGGGGAGTAGGCATTTAAGGAGACGCTGTGGGGTGGGGCATTTGCTGGGAACAAACGTGAACTCTTGTGATGTGAGCTCTTGTACTCTTTGTATCTTGGATCAAGTTTGTTTCCTGCTGAGTTTTCCTTGCTGTCTTCAGTTTTGCAGTTTGCAGATTACAGGCAAGATGGGCATTGAAAAGATCATACTTTGTTTGTAATCTGTTTTACTTTAAAGAACTGTTGAACTCCATTGACTGTTTTATTGAACTTGTGCCAGCATATGTGGGGGCTGTTGGGTGAACGTTGGCAGTGCTTACAAAGACAATTATTCTGACCAGCTAATTGCTTTGCCTCCGTTCGGGGCCCTGGGTCATCACACCAATCCTGACAAGGCAAGCCACTACAACAGGGGTGTCAAACTCGCAACATCACATGACGTGTTGTCACATATCACAACTTTTTTCCCATTGCCGGCAATGGGGTGGGCGTGGTTTCGGCATGACGCATCTGGCCCGTGGACTAGCAGTTTGACACCCTTGCACTAGAATATAAAATGAGAACAAGCCTCACACCCTATTAAACTGAAGATGTTACTTGGTTTGAGTAATGAAATATCTGCAAGAAAACAATCAAGCTCAGACAGCATCAAGGACCCCGCATTTCAATCATAAACTACAAATATTGTCCTCTATCCATACCCTTTTAGGCTTTATCCCAGAACAAATAAGGCCAAAAATATTTGGCCTGTGTTAAAATGTAAAGAGATCAAAAATTAGAAGAGGAAAGGAGTGGAATGGGAAATGCTATACTGTTATACACACTCATCAAAATTACCTTCCATAAATATTATTTATTCTGAATAAACTACTGTTTATTCTCAGATGTCTATGCATAGAACAATGGTTTATGTCAAATCAAACACTTTTATTATGTTCATAGATTAGAAAATACGAATTATGTCTCAGTAAGTAATGAAAACAGTTAAAAAGAGAGAAAAAAGAGAATTTAGCAACCCTAGACGATAAATAGCTAGAGAACTAGGAGCATAATTGGATTCTCAATTATATAATTTGCTATTGACACTTGTGCATGAGGCTGACACTACTGATTAATAAACACTAATGTAATTACTAGGGAGAGGTTTAATTCTAAGACTGTGTGAAATCAATTAACAAGTTTAAAGCTATTTTCTTTGGTAAGGTGTTCCTGGTTTAAGGAGTTTTTTACTAGCTTAATTCTGCCCTAGAATCTCAGTAACCTGGTCACGCTTCTACACTTCAGGTAGATGTAATAAACACAGGTTTCTGGTAATCTAAGCTGATTTTTTTATTGTGAAGTACAAGTCAGAAAAACCTGTATCTATGTGATTAGCAATCCTTTTAACACTGAAACTCTCAAGTATTTGGCTGATCTTAAGTTATAATTTCTTGCATTTTTAAACATGGATATCATTGTATGCATCATAAATGAAATACATAAAGATTCAGTTCTAAACACGCAATATGAGATTTAAGAAAAATTACGTCAGTTCAATAACACACATATGTCATAGATTGCAAATGAAAGCTTAAAATAACCCAAGAAATACCATCATGCATTCAGTCTACTGTATATATGATTAGATACCTTTCTCCTTTCTTCTGCAGCTTCCAGCTTTTTCTGGATCTCTTCAAGGGACAAATCTTTCTTCTTTGGAGAGGGCATGGTTCGTGGTGCTTCAGAGACTGGAGATGGCGGCTTTAAGATGAGTTCAAAAGCTTGGCCAGAGGCACGTTTGTTGATATGTTTGACTTCCATATCTGTGAAGGTAAAGTTAAAATATCTAATTCAAATGGTATATCAATAATAGACAACTTAAGGAAATGTAATGACCATAAGTAAGCGATATGGGTAATTTTCACTAAAATGAGTGCTAGAGAAAACGCAATGCACTATACAGATGGCTTATATTAATAACAGGGTACTACACAATTTTCTTTTGGGCTTGCAAGGATGTACTTTTTTTTTGCTTAGGAGCCACAAAAAGAAATTGATACTACTAGTTTGAAATCATTGTAATAGGCTGAATTTTTTTGGTGGGGGGGAAAGGTTAAGGTATAAAATTGGCATCCTTGCAGGCGTTTAACACACTCATTCAGTCACTTAAACCTCTTTCCAAACTAGAGAGAATTGATGCAGTTATTGAGAGTCTTAATTTATCTCAAGCCAATCAAAATGAAAATAAAAAATAAAATGAAAGGTCTATTGGGACTCTATGAATGCAAATAGGTCTGTGATTACTACAGTAATGAAATCAATGACAAAATATACATCTTTTAGGTCCTCAATTAATGTTTTAGGAACTGTACCCTCTGCTTTCCTAATATAACATGATATTACTAAGAAGAAAAGAAAATGTACATCTTTTCATATTTTAATGAGACTAATATTAAAATATAAAATATTGAATATGCATTAAGAATATATTTCCTTTCTCTGGAAACTGCATGGTCAGTTATGATGCAACTAATGTAATAATTAGTACATTGTAGACACTTTGTAATTATGGTAAAACCTAAGACTTCTCTAAGTGAATATAAGCCATCTTGCTTTACTGAATATAATGTTTAGATATATTTTATATATCATGATTTAGTTGGATGGTAATAATATTAAAATATTAAATTTAATAATAATATTAAAGCTCTCTTAGGACAAACGGTGAGTATTATAACCCCTGTGCTCAGAGGTATCTGCACTAGCTTCTACCAAGCTCCCTGTTCCTTTGATTCTAAACCCAACAATTAAATAGGAAGTTATTGTACTGAAAAGCAAAATGCCAGCTTTTAGCATACTTTTTACTTACAAGAAGGACTCGGAACTCAATATAAACCCATCAGATACTCTTAGAACTTAAAAATGGTGAATGGGTGCTGATCAGTTCTTTGTAAAACATTTATATTTGCAAAGATACACCAGGAAGATGTGAATGATTAGAACTGCACAAGCTCTTTTGCTATTATGTGGAATTTTGTAATCATAACATGACAGTCATTTTGTGACAGTTTCATGAAATGCTCTCAATTTCCAAATGTGACCAATACAAAGCTTTCCTACCTATGCCATACAAACTTTACATTTAATCAGAAGTCAAATCAATCTGTCCAACATGGTGCTTTCTAATATGTGTGACTTCAGAATCTATAATCCCATGCTGTTTTGCAGCTTGGCAAGAGAAGTCAACATAGTATCTTGTAGCTTCCAGAAATCATTGTTAAATAACAAAACAAGAGGAAAATATGCATCTCCCATGGAAGAACAAATCTTCACTAAGGAAAACAATTGCTGCTGAAATTTACTTACCATCATATGTGTATATATTAATGTTGCGAGATTCTGGGTAAAAACAGGAGCAGATCAAAGAAAGCATGGACAGCTCCTTCATCTTTTCTTTATAAGCTGAAAGGAAAGAGAATGGATTAGTCGTTTCATCTTTTCTGTTTACAGGACATTTTGATATAATTAATCAGCTCAGATTCTAGGCAATGAACGTACATGACAAATTGTAACTTTGGTATCTTTGTGAAATTAATTGCTACTTGATAAAAATATCTAATAAAGTGTGAATTATTTTTAAAAAAGGTTGCTTCTTTATAATTGAAGTATGTAAGAATATTCGCTCTTTCTGCTACATTCTCATTTGAAGCCCACAGTAGTAAACAAGAATAAATATTTCCTTTGTAGGTTCACCTCTACCATTACCTACATTGAATTAAGTTCTCCAGGTACCAAATGTTGCGATGGAAGGAAGCCAATAATGGCACCAAAGCCTTGGATCTCTCTGTTGCAACTATTTGCCATATTATCTTTCTTGAGTCTTCCAAACTAGTGTCAGACATGCCATGAGCTATCCTGGTTGCCAGCTTTAAAGGAAATTCACTCAGACAGGTGACCTGACTGGCTCAGCTCTTATTCATTGTCATAATGTTGCTTTATTTTTGAGAAGACAAATTGCTAATATTTCCAGAGACAGGAAAGAGAAAATGAGAGACTTTAATTGACCCCTGCAAACAGAAAGCTTCTGGTGGACTAAAGGAATGAAACCTTACTTCAGCCTCACATCTGCACTCTCATGCAGGTTTCTCTGAAGCCATGTTTCTCTAGCTGTTTACTAAGAACACAGGAAGAAATGAAATACACAATGATTATTAAAAGGTAGCTTATGATAGGTTTTCCTCCCAGATGAGAAGTGTCTTCCAACTGATTATTTTGTGGAACATGAAATTACATCCACATCATATCTTCATGTAGCCAGGCACAAGTAATATGTGTTTCAGAACTTTCCCTCAGTTATAACATAAGGAAGTTCAAATACATGTTCAGAGTTACACATATAAAGTCCTTAATAATAATTGTGGCATTGGAGATATAAATAAGTAGGTATACACATACACCCCTAAGCTCTTCTGTCTCCTTGTACTAATAATATATCAGCTTCTGCATACCCTGTCTTGTGATATACTAACTAGGACATTCAGTCCAGCTATGTTGTCCTCCTTACTATTTCCACCTTTGGCATTCCAGTCTCCAGTAAGGTTTGGCACATGTTGCTTGTATGTTCTGTTGGTTTCAGATCAGACTTAATCACAAAATTATCAACTTATTCTTCTGCACCAACTGGAGCATAAACTTGGATAATCACCATATGACAGGATTGTTCATGAAGGCAAAATTGTATTTGTTGGTCATTGACTGTACTGTAGCCTAGTTCCGCCCTTGCTATATTCTTCATGACTGTGAAAAACAGCATCATTTATTTTTTCTTTTTGTGTCCTTAGTTATAAACAGCATAATCCTCTGGCTGAACATGGCAAATTCCAATGTATTGCAATTCGCTGCTGCCTCAAATGCTAATTTCATACGTTTCATCTTCCATTGTTGAGCTTTCCCATGTTCATTTCATCTTCCATCTGCATTTATATCTTTGCAGCTTTATTTTTTCTTGTAGGGCAACATCAGTAGCAGGATATCCTGATTTTAATCTAGCCACATCTTAAACACTATTAGTATTCCAAAAGATTTAACATACTTCCTAAGTAGCATATTGAGTGCCATCCAAAACAGTATGAAATGAAGTCTTTGCCATTGTTACTGAATTCACCACCCATGTCTGGCTTCATTGCTGCTTAATATATTTTTAGTTTTTAATATTATTTTAATTATTAAAATATAGGAGACAGAGGAGCACTAGAGCAGGGTTACTATCTATTTTCAGTCAATTAGTTTACAAAATATGGCTCACTTGAAGAGTTTCCTCCTAGCTTGAGTGAGAAAAATTTGCTTTTCTACCGGAAAGTGGCTAAGATCACTGAATGGTTTCATTAGAAGAAATCAGATAATGCTCACATTCTTTTATGCAAAGGAATGGAATCTATGCTCATATGAAAGAAGCATTATTTATTTGTTTTCTTTATTAATCACATTTGTACCCATCACCATTCAGAGACTCATGATAGCTCTGATTTTCTGAATGGGTCTGATTATATCTTCTTCCACAATTAGCACTAGTTGAGAAGATTGCATAATTAGTTCTCCAGGATGGATGCATTAATTTGTATACATTTACTAACAGAAATAAACGTTTTAGAGAGAAATCCCACCCCCACCATAATTAGACCAAAATGTTTGCAAGGATTTATTATTATTATTATTATTATTATTATTATTATTATTATTATTATTATTATTATTATTATTGTTGTTGTTGTTGTTGTTGTTGTTATGATGAAGTATCTTTCAGTAATTCCAGATACTTTGTGTTCACTATTGCACTTTTACATTGTAATAAAACCATGTCAAGGTAAAATCCTGTTAATGACTATCAAACAAACAAACAAACAAACAAACAACAGACTACAGCTACCAGATCAGGGGTGCTAAGATCTCAATGGCCACTATACCATTAATGAATGAGATTCTACATTTAAACAAAATATATGCATTAAATCCATAGACTTACATAACTGTCATGCTATTCCCTTTACAACATTATGCAAAATGAAGGAAAGGAAAGGGCTATTCACTAGACTTCTCCATATCTTTTTGTCCTTGTAAAGCTTCTGTGCTCTCATTCATAATCTCCTTCATACATTCCCTTTTGTTGTTTAAATTTCTCATTTCTTGCTTTTTGAGAATCAGGTGAACTCCATCCAAACATGACTTTCCTCATCTTCTGCTTCCTCTTGACACAATCACTGTTATTTCACACATCTGTTTTGTGATTTATCCTCTCCATATAATCAAACTGCCTTAGTGTACCCCTTTCACATTGACACTAACACATTGACATTAACACATTCCTTCAGCATCCATTCATTCTTGATCCAATCTCTACTTGTCTTACTATACATCAGACATGTCAAACACAAGGCGCGGGGGCCGGATGCGGCCCCCAAAGTGGTTTCATGTGGCCCGCGAAGCCATCCTGGAAACAGTGAGGGAATGGCCCCCGTTGCCTTGGCCCTGGCCCAGGCTGGCCGGGAGCCAATGTACAATTTTATGGTGGCCATCTATGCTGAAATGCATTCAGTCTTAGCTCCACAAGGCCGTCTGGAAACAGCGATGAACCAGCCCCTGCCACATCGGCCCCGCCCCCTGGGTGCATGCTGGGGAGGTGTCACCTTTGTGAGGAATGAAGAAATGCACCATCGCACTGGCCACTTCCAGGCGATGGTGCATTTCTTCATTCCTCATGAAGGGTGACACCTCCCCAGCTGCATTTCTTGCCTGTTTTTCTTCCTCCCTCATCTCAAATATTTTCCCACCACTCTGTAGTTAGGAAGGAAGGAAGAAAGGAAAGAATGAAAGGAGAGGGAGGGTCTCAGGGAAGTCCTACCTTAGTCCTGCCCTGCTGCCCTTTCACCATCCCCTTGCCCCCTCCTCCTGGCCTATCCTGGGGGTCTCCCATCCTATTGCTAAGAAAGCTTTGGATATAAAGCCGGGTCTCCTCCCATGGAGAGGGAATGGGCCTCCCTCTGACTTTGCTCTCGTACCCATCATGAGCAACCTGGGTAAGGAGAGCAAGCACAGCAGCAGCAGCCTTGAGGAGGAGGTAAGTGCAGCTAGGCGCCTCCTTGGGGAAGTGGGGCTGGGCTTGCCGCCGTGGGTGCTCGAGGCCCAGACTGGGTGTTTGACCTCTGCTGCCCTGGGCTCCGGGAAGCCTGTACCACCATCCAGCCCCTCCCTGCATGGCCTGAGAGGAATAGTGAGGCTCCTCCAGTGGACCATGCCTTGGCACTTGCTCTGGTCCCACCCTCTTCTGCCAGAGACCCTCAGATCTGTCCCACTCCTGCCCAGGCCCCCACAGGCACCCTTGACGCGAACAATGCAGAGCTGGCCACGCCCACCCAGTAGGTCACGCCCACTCCATCCATACCCACCCAGTATGCCACACCCAACCTGGCCACACCCACCCAGCCCCCTGAGGGCAACCGCAATGCTGATGTGGCCCTCAATGAAATTGAGTGATACTCCTGCTATACATACTTCTTAAGTATCTCATTACTACTTTATTCAATTTAGGTATCATCTAGCATCTTCACTTCCTTCCAAAATTGGGGATAAGCACATTTTTACACTCAGCTTTTTTCCTTTTTTCCATTCTCCTTCCCACAATCATTCATTCCTCACACAGATCATATACAACCAGTGCCTTTCTCCCAGCATCTTAAAATTTCTACCTCTATTTCCCAAAATTCTATCATATCATCATCATCATCATCATCATCATCATCATCAATCTTGCTCTAGTTTTTATCTAAAAATGTTCATTTCATTTTCTTGTCAAGTACAAATAACTTGGACTTCATTAATTTTCAGATCCATGTTCATCATTGCATCATACAATCTAACATTTGGTGCAAATTATTTAGGTCCTCAGTCAACAGGACATCATCATCTGCGTACAAATGTACATAAACATTCACATCCCCAGACACCAGCCAGCATACCTATATAGCATATGAGAGAGAGAGAGAGAGAGAGAGAGACAGAGAGAGAGAGAGAGGGAGGGAGGGAGGGAGGGAGAAATGGGGAGTGAGTGGCAGAAATATACATTAAACAAACAGGGAACATCACATATCTCAGTCTTATTCCCTGTTCAGCATCAAAGCATTCACTAAACATTATTCATGCTCATGTTTTATTTTTATCCTAAAAGTGTTATCATGCTCAGTAACCAATCTTCAGCTTCATACTTGCTCAGAATTATTCCATAATGCAAAAATTCATGTTATCATATGCTTCTAGCACCCCCTCAATTAAAATTAATCCAAAATCATTTCATCACCTTTATTTTAAATTACTGTCATTCTTCTAGAGAGTTCTAGTTCAGTCCTCTTTATCCAGTTCCAGGAAAATTTAAAACTATGCTTCAGAATTACTCTGTTTTATTTAATCTTAACCACACCCTTTTGTCTTTAATTACATTTTACGTATCCATCTTTTACTTTCTATGCACATTATGCAGTACCTTTCTTTTCATTCCTTCTTCTCAAAAATTATTCTCCTATATCACTTTTTTCCCTACGCACAACCTCTTTCAACTCTTCCTTTCCCCAAGCATCTTTTTCTCATTGGTGTGAATCTGCACATTCTATAACATAATTCTTTTCTTTTTGTTCCAAGTGCTTCTGCACCCTGGTTGCTTATATTCATATACCATTCGTTCTGTTGAAGGATTAATCTTTTAATATTGCTTTCATAAAGGCTTCATACCTAGTCATCCTGCAATCATGCTACTTTAACATTAATTTCTTTCAGTAGTTTCTTTGGTTCCATATCTATTTTTCCCAAACCACTTTTGGCCCTATCAAAAATGAATCTCATATCATCCTTTTTTCAGCATTGATTCTCTTATTTTTATCATAAAAATATTCATCAGTTTTGCTTTTTGATTAATTTCTTTGCCATCTCTGTATATGAATAAATTTATACTTATCTGAAACAAACATTCTTTATTTTCTAAGCAGATACTCACTAAGCAGTCCACATTTTCCTTCATTCTTGGGTCTCTGAATAGCCAGATAATTTTTTTCTGTCTTCCTTCCTCTCATTCTCATCCATTCATGTAATTTAACAGAATAATTCCCCAGAACACATTTATTCAGAATGTTGCAGTTCTTTCTCAAAACTCGTACTATTTTTATCTATAATAATAATAATAATAATAATAATAATAATAATAATAATAATAATAATAATAATAATAATAATAATAATAATAATAATAAAGTTGGAAGGGACCTTGGAGGTCATCGAGTCCAACCCCCTGCCCAGGCAGGAACCCTACTGAACCTAACATGCTTGCCACCAACCTATACACTTCTATTTCGATATGCATGCAGAAAAATCTACGACTCTGATTCAGACATTCGGACATCCATGTTAGCTCTTAGAATTAAATCTACACTGGCACAACTTTTCATAGATTCATAATCAAATCTTCATTTAGATCTATTGCATTTCCTTTCTTTCTCTTAGTTTACCAAATCCGAACATATTTTTCTTTCTTTAATTTCATTCAATTAATTCATAGTGTTCCTCATTTATTCTTCATACATTGTAAGTTGTAATCTTCTGGGAGCTATAGTTGATATCAGGCTGGCCATAAATATTGATCTGAGGGGATCTTAGTGCTCTCTGAGTTTGGTTATTTTCTTGCAGCTGTTTCATTACTTAAACTTGGTAATATCACCAATGCTAGTCTACGTAACATCATCTGCAAAAAAAAACCAACCAAGCTCAGAGAGTACTAAGGGACCCTTCATTTCAATCCTGAACTACAAATATTCTCCTTTATTGGTAAATATTGATCTCTCCAGTCATCTTGGCTTTAGTCAAGGGAGGCTTTTGGATAATTGAAGCTTTCGCATTATCACTTTCTGTGACAAAAGGTGTAGATTAAGTTATCAGTCTTAGATGTACAGGCATCTATGCAGCATTCTCTGCTAACAGTAAGGACACCAGTCACTGGGGCAATATTTCACAAACATAACTAAAATCTAGATTTACACCAAGCATACTCGCCCTATTCTATACCTAGAGATTAACTTGCTAGTCAAAAGTGTGTTGTTGGTATTCCACCAATTTGGAGGTAAAACATATTCAAAATACCTTAGTTCAACATTAAAATAAAACAAATGTACTCTAATTTTTAGAGTTTATATTAAACTTTAGTTTAAAACTCAGTATTCATTAATAATTATAAAAGATCATTTCAACAAATGTAAAAAGCAGAGAAAGCCTTGATCAGGGCTTGACTCATGTTTAAATATAAGGTCACAATCACACTATTTTCAGTATGGAAATCATTTAAAGGACTTTTCAGTTAACCTACAATCATGCAACTCCCTGGCATCTTCCAACCAATATCTCATGAAGCCCAGACAAGGTTGTTGGCATGTTAACACCTATCCAGGTTAAGAAAAAAGAAAAACAATCAATCCATTGAAAAAAAAAATGAATATATCAAATTACATTGATTTTTCCTTCAAACAAGAATATTAAAATATTCTTCAAGAGATTCCAGTCTGATATCTTTTAAATGTATATATACAGAGTTTAATCTAAGAGATACATACACATATATTAGTGATGATTATAACATCAATCTTTTAAAGTAAAATAAAAAAAAAATCCATTATTGGGCTTTGATTTTCAGTGATCTGGCCTATTTCTGCCACTGCATCTATTGTATTGGTTTGTTTTATTGTTGTCCTTTAAGCAACCTTTCTATATGTGTTTGTATTCCAGCTGAATGTTCTGCTTTAGGAGAGACACCACAAAGGAAACAATGAGATTAAATTCTTATGAAGCATGAAATGCAGGCCACCGAAAGGTTATATTTCTTTTAGCCTCCCATAAATGTATTTACATTGATCTTTCGGTGATTTCATTACCAAGAACAGTCTCATAAAGTTTGAAGGTTAAGTGATCTGGCTATGGAGGGTGCTTTTAGTTTTATTCTAATATGCTGGCAGTTTATAGCCTGTTTTCTCTTTCATTGTTGAAGGGAATGTTAAGGGTATTCATTAAGTTAATAAGGTTGGATTCGCTTTTAACAACAACAACAAAATATCAGAGATGAGTACAATGGTCACAAACCTATGTATGTACTGAGTTCTACCTTCTTTCTAAAATCTGCCTCGGCAAAAAAGTTCAAGAAATGAAAAACAGGCATTCTATTGATGGGTAAGGATCAATAATTCTTCATTGTTTTTTTATTTTAAAAAAGCTCAGCAAAGTCAAGTAAGAGAGGAAAATAACATAGAGGCAAAATAGAGGCTGATTGCACAGGAGTCTCCACAAGGATATTAAGAAAGTAAAGATTAGATTCATGACCATGAAATTGAAGCCCCATTTTTTCTTTATATGTACTTCACAATGCATATTAAAAAGTGTCATGGCTTTGATTATGTGGTATTTTTTTGATACCTCCACCACACAGATGTCCCTAGTCTATCTAATGTGGTCTTCCTGCAATTATGTGTTCTCAAACCTCACACAGATGACAGTTGGGAGGTATTTTTTATCATTTTCCAGGATGACAAGAACTTCTAAGGGATGAATACATTTCAAAGAAATGTCTTGCCTTTAATTCCAAATACATGTGAGGCATCAAGGGTTCATTTTTGTCTATATACAGTACATATCAGTGGTGGCAGACCTATGGCACGGGTGCCAGAGGCGGCACTCAGAGCCCTCTCTGTGGGCACATGCGCCGTCGCCCCAATCCTAGGCCTTCAGCTGGGATTTGAAACCTTTTCGCTTTAGCCCTCCGCCGCCTTGTGCAAAAAAAAAAAAAAGGTTCAATCAGTCAATTTCAACTTCTCGCAGGAAAAAAAAAGATCTTGCAAAGTTGGAATTGATTGATTGAACTTTTTAGTCCCACCCAGTCTGCTATTACCACTGCAGCCACACCCACCCAATTCGCCACACCTAGCCAATGGGCCACGCCCAGCCAATGGGCCACACCCACCCGGCACTCGACGATGCATAAGTGGGTTTTGGTTGCAGTTTGGGCGCTCAGTCTCTAACAGGTTCGCCATCACTGGTATATATAATGAATGTGTATCTATGTTCCCATGAAAGATTCTGTTAAGAAGAAAATAATGCCGGATTTCTAAATTTTAATGACTCAAATTTCTTGCCAATTAAGGACTTTAAGTATTTATTACCTTGTTTGATCCCATCCTTTTTCAAAAATTCAATAATGTACATATTTATGGATTTTGTCTTTTCCATGAAAGAAATTAGTCTAAAAACATTGATTACTCCAGGACCACCTACTGTCTTTGGGTTAAGTTCTTTCACTGATCCTGGTATTTTAAGTTATTGAAAAGGAATCATTCAGGTGGTGACCAAAGATCCTGGTGTATTAACATCAACTCTGACTTCAGTCTGTTGTCTTCCCACAAGACTCTGACAGCCTCTAAACACTGGGAGTAGAGTTGACAGTATCACCCCCCACTCAGTGGTGGGATTCAAATATGTGAACAACCGGTTCTCTGTGTGGATGCCACTTCCGGAAGTCCATTCTGGGCCTGGGCAACAAAAAATTAGCTACCGGTTCTGCTGAACTGGTGCGAACCGGCTGAATCCCACCACTGGCCCCACTGCTTAGAGTGATGATATGCTTTTGGATATTATTGATTTATTGATAATACTATAACTGAACTATTAAATGGCACCTCCCAGCAGCTTCATATAGAGATTAAAAAGCAGAGGAGACTTGTAACACAATACAAGTCAGGAACGATCAGGCTGACCTTTCTCCCCCCCCCCCAAAAACAGATCAGAACTACCCATTAAGGAAGTATTTGAACCATTGTAAAAAAATGTCTCTGACCAACAATCCTCATAAGTGGCCCAAAAGGATACCACGGCTGATAGTATCAAAACTTGTTGAAAGATCTGACAAGACAAGGAAGGGCACAATTTCTCCATTAGGTCCAATGCAGATCATCTGGGAGAATTACCAATGCCGTATCCATCCCAAAAACTGGTCAGAACCTTTATATCTTTTTTCTTCAAGTCCAGATTCCAAAATACTCATAATTGATACATTTTTTTCTCATATGTTATAACTATATAACTATTTAATGTAAATATCTTCACTATTAAAATAAAAGTACTATTGAACAAAGCAAAACTGACTCATTAACTGATATTAGTTAATGTGCCTGCTACATCACATATGAATCTGTAAGCAGATTTTCTGTAATTAATTTTATTTAAACAAATGGAATTGTATAAATGAAATTGCTTTTAAATTGTCAAGTAGTTCAGGCTCTCCAGAATATTGCCTTTTTTGATATCAAAATATCAAGGGAATAATTATCAGTTATATTTAAGTACATTTATCTTACATTTATATATGCACATATTATTTAAGTTGACAAGAGCACTACACAAAAGATTGGCCATTTATGAGTCAGACTGCCTTTGAAGAAAGAGCAAATCCTCTGAAGTGCTTTAAGTTGCTTTAAGTTCAATAAATATCTTGTCTTCGGCTTCCTATAGGACTTTGTTTCTTTTTCTCAAAATGCTACTTCTTTTTTAAATAGGTTTCAAAGTAGTGCTTGTTCTACACAGGGTAAAGCAAAATGCACACAGGTTTGACATTGTTTCTTATGGGAATATACAGTATATGCATCAAACATCCAGTGTGTATAGCATTATTAAGCAGTCTCTTGATTAATTTCTTTAGTCACTGTTTCTCAATTGGTTTGGTCAACTTGTAATTGACAGTTCAGTTTAAAGGATGCAATGCTTGTCAAATTAAAGACAAATGTAGTTGTAGTAGATGGAAAATACTTGGATTCTTAATAATCAATATTTCATCTCGTTCGTTTGTTAACAGTTCCTGAAAACTCAGATGGCAGCACTGAGAATTTTCAAATAACAGAGTTCAAATCACAGGATAATTGAAAACTACCAATTATACATATAGATAAATGTCCTGATCCATCACTAGGCCAAAAGCTATTTTGTATGCCACTTTTTGGCAAAGAGGAATGTATCTCTAAAGAAAAGTAACAATTCAGTAATGGCCCATCTTTACTCTTCAGGCAATGATATTGGGCACCACGTAGGCAATATTAACATCAAAAAGTTTCAAACTTCCTTGATCTGACACACTGTGGATAAATTGCCTTCAACTTCCCTAATTTCCAACCAAGATGGTCAAGTATTATGTTGACTGCAAATTATGGGAGTTAAGTCCAATGAACCTGAACTTGCCAAGTTGGGGAAGACTGACTTATGCACTGATGATGTTGTTGATGATGATGTTACTTAGTTTTGAAATGAAACATCTGCAAGAAAACCACCAAGTTCAGAGAGCACCAAGACCCCAAGAGTGGCTTATATATGCAGATGCCACTCAACAAAGTTGACAAAGAAACAATTAAGGGATCTATGTGCAGACATAATCCATTCCTGAAAATTTGTTTTATGAAGAAGTGCTTTGGGCAGTCTCTTTGCATAGACCTGACCCCATTTATGGAATGAATGCAGTAGTGTTGGTGAAAGCTTATGCATAGTAATTTATCCATGTTTTTTTGTGAAACAGATTTCACAACCAGAGGGGTGCTGTAGGGCATTGTCTAAAAAAGTCAAGACAGTAACTCTAATGTAAAATAACAGGCAGAGCAACACACATCAAAAGTAGACAGAGCTTTAATTACACTGCTGCAGCTGCCATGCTGACATTTTTGATCACCCCTGTGGACACTCCTGCTTTGCAGACTAACCGAGATAAATAAGCTAGACACCTATCCTGTTTCATAGAGGCATTGAAGATCTCCTTATAAAATAAATTCCACAATATGATATTCTGTTACAGTGACATTTTTAGTACTCTGTCTGAGAAGAGTAATCCCAAATTAAAATATTCATGACCCATGCCATTGTTCTGCTTTCAGATTTCATTATCTTCTGGCACAATAGCATAATAACTATCATGAGTAAGAAATGGCACCAGCAGAGATGAAAAAGAATCCTAGTTTTGTTTCTGGATTGCCTTGGGATACCCTAACAAAACATGTCTTATCAGCCTTAAAGCTGGTTGAGGTAGGAAATGTGTAGGTTTCTGTATTTCATATGCAAATAGCAGACAAAGCTTATCATTATAATTCTCCACTTCACCAAAATATGGTTTTTTAGAAAGGTTGTAAGTTCAGCGTGAGACTGTGATGCATAAGTTATTGAGTAGGTGTATAAGACTTTGTACTTTAGCTTTATTGTATATTATAGGAGAATTAAATTTCAGAGAGCATCAGCAGAACAATTTGTCTTAAATCTGAAGATGGATAATGATAGTAGTTATGTATATATGATATAACACTTAGATATATGAACTGAATATTTAATGTAGCCCACTATTGTTTATTCAATATACATTCATAATGTATTCATCTGGGCTGTGGACTCTCTCTCTCTCTCTCTCTCTCTCTCTCTCTCTCTCTCTCTCTCTCTCTCTCTCTCTCTCTCTCTCTCTCTGTGTGTGTGTGTGTGTGTGTGCATGCCCTTGAATCAGCGTTGACTCCAGGAAACTGGCTTGATTAATCACTGCCGTTTTCTTGGCAAGATTTCTGAAGTATTTTGCCATTGCCTCTTTCCTAGGGCTGAGAGAGAGTAACTGGCTCAATGTTACCTAGCTGTAGCAGAACTAGAATTCCCAATTTTCCAGTTTCTAGTCTGATGTTTTAATCACTGCACTAAACTGGCTCTCCTTTCCGTTTGTATAGATAATTTAAAGTAATAAGAGAAAAGTATTGTTGCCTGTTGGAACACATGCTCATATGTGTTTATATATAACCAGGAATAAATGAATACAAATGCACATACTTTGTTCAAATTGATTTTTTTCAAAGTGCTTTTTCCATTACAAGAATATCAATCCATACCTTGGTAAGACAAAAAATATAAAAGTGTTTGCTCCTCAGACTTTATTGCTAAATACAATGGAATAAGAAAATAAAATGATGCCATTACTGCATCTCTTGGACAGTTCTTTTATAAACACTATAAATGGAGGCATAAATCTATTACGTTTAAGATGTAATCTGGAAGTGAGAAAGGTAAATGTACATTGCTTGAATGAGGAATGATCCAGATTCAACCCTGGACATATCTAGCATGGCTAAATATCTGCAGAGGCTGGATAAGTAGGGACTTCCTATTCACAAAATGGGTCTAGGACAATTTGTCATGGCCATGGCAAGTTGGCCGTGGTGAGTTGTCCCATTCTGTCACAAAATAGCTGCTGGGTAGTCATGGCTAGTCCCAAGACATCCATCCACAGGAAGCAAACTTCTGAAGTTATTTGCTTAATTCCATTAATCCTCCAGGGTGGTCTTTAACATTCCATTTTATCTTTTATTTTTAAAAAAATCCAGTCAACCAACCAACACACTTGAAAATAAACACCACCAGGTTGCAGCAAAGAATGTATTTTATACTAAAAATAGTGAAATGATTCTTTATTTCCTGATGCCTTCTTTTTCTTCTTTATTGCATTTTAAGCTCTCTTTTTTATTCCTTCTATATAAAAGATAACCTAATGAAATCTTTTATACAGAAGATTTATCAAAAAATGAATATTTTAGAAATCAGTCCTAAGGAATCATGCAGCTCTTAATGTGTTTTCCTTTAGATTGAACATCATGGAACCTCAGCGCTTCTAAATCTCATGGATCCCTCTCTTTTTTGATAGGTTTCTTACAGACACAACTGTCAAAAATTAAAGATTTAGTATAAATCCTAAAACAATTAAAAAAACAAACACGATAATCCCCCAAGTCTCTGGAGAGAAAAAATCTTCATGCTACCTAACCAATTGGATTATCTGGGCCCTTTCAATCAGCGTTCAGACCTTCTTATTGTACTGAGATGGCTTTGGCATATTTGTTGATTACTTCTGCATGAACTGGGATGATGGAGGTGTATCTGTCCTGGCTCTCTTGGATCTCTCAGTGGCCTTCCATATGATCAATCTTCTAATTCTTCTGGACCAATTTACAGAATTACAGAAATTTGCCATCTTTGGTTCTGGAATGGGACTGCACTTCCCATGAGAGTTGTTGTCCTTCTAGGCTCTCAATTCCTACACCAAGAGCAGATGATAGCTTTTACTAGGAGGGTCTTTGCACAAGTCCATCTTGTATGCCAGTTGCCAGGAGATCCTAATCAGTGTCACTTATGTTTTAGTCACCTTTCATCTGGATTCATCAGTGCCTTTTACATAGGGCTGCCCTTGAAGATGATTTGGAAGACAAATCATGGTTTAGAATGCAGCATCATGAATAGATCTTTCTTGGTATTTGTAATTCCTATAATTGTGTAAAAATGCATTGGCTCCTGGTTGGTTTCCTGATGCAAATGAAGATGCTGATTATCACCTTTTAAACTCTTTATGACGTGGGACCAGGTTATTGGCTTATTATAATATTTTTTGCCCATCCTATGTACCAGAATGGATGCAATACAGGTCCTTTATATTACACAAAGACATTAATAGGATCCAAGAAATGTGTCTTCTCTTGTCATGGTACCTACCCTATGTAAAACCATACCGCTTGAAATGTAGATATCTTTGTCTTTGCTAGCCTATTGGAAACACCTGGTTCTTCCCCTGACATTCACTACATTGTAGGATAAAGCCATTTTTTTTGTTTACATGTTGGCTGACTTGCTCTGAGCATGTTGGATGGTTTTTAAACAATTTTAATTTGTTTTCTTATTATTCGTTTCTCTATTTGTGAGTTGTCCAGAGTTGTGTATTGAATGGGCAGTCATATACATTTAAAGATACATAAATAAATACATAAACCCACAGGAGTGGCACAACCCTACTCTTTCTGTATTACTTCCTCCCCATAGCCCTAGTTCTCTTGTTAGGTCTGGCTCCTATCCACCCAGGCTCTAACAAAATTGTAAACATTTTATGAAATTACCATTTCTTATATGCTTTGGAGAGAACCCAAACAAGTAAAATAAAATAGAAGTGATAACTTTGTTTGTGTTTTCTCTTTCACACAAGAGAAAATAATATATAACTCTTTGCACATAGAATAACAGGAACACTATGGAGTGCAGCTGCTGGATTGTTATAAAGCAGCATCTGCAGACTATATTCTGCCACGACTATAAAGAAAAGACTGCATAAGCTTTCTCTAAAAAGTAAATCTTCAGATAGTTAAAAAGTAAGTTTGAAATCTAAAATTAAAGTGAGCTCAGTTTAACAATAAAGCTCACCTCAGTAGAATAATAGTTGTTCCATGTATTTGTAGATACGATCTCCTAGCAATAGACACACTATTTTTTAAAACAAAAGTATTTTGAAAATATGTCAATGTTTCAAACTATCACAATACAAAATATGTTCATGGTTAGATAACCATGTTCTAAAAGTTGTCCCATTGATAGTTATGTATATACTTTTATTTCTATTTTGAAATAAAATTTAAATTCCAGGCAAGGAGACACCATTACATAATGTATATTGAAATATTAATGAATAATGAACAATTATTATATTTGTAATTATTATTAGTAATATAGTAGGTACTATTTTAATAAATAATTGTGATGATTGCCTAATAATGAATAAATGTAACATTTTTAAATAACTAATTCTTACTGAATAAACTTACTACTTCTAGTCCTTAGTATATTCTGGGGTGAGATTGAGGAACAGCTAATATGACATGGCTAGGATGTTGAACTAGGATCAGAGAACTTCAGCTTCAAATCTATTCTCAGTGTGGGAGGTCACAATCCAGTGTTGTGGGATGTTGCTGTGAAGGAAAAGTGGAGAAGGATGCTACTCAGCATGCCACCTTGAGTTCTTGAAGGATAGAAGCATACAACTCTAAGAAATAAATAAAATAATGGATTGCCGATATAATTATCTTTTGAAAGAATTTAGATGTATATTTTATAGCCATATAGTTGTAGTTTGACAGATTTTATTATCAATAAAATTTGTAGGTATGATATTATTCTTCAAAAGTGGAATCTGTGTCAACTTCCTCAACCAGAGATTTGTCAGTATGTTGGACTTTAAGTCCTGTAAAATCCCCACCAGGCAGCCTTTTAAAAATTCCTAAATGACATATTGCAAAAAGTCAATAACAAAATGATTTGTTGCTTATGAAGTATTTAGAGCAGATCTAAAGTGAATATGAGTGAATTAGCATGAAACCTCCCCTCATTCATGTGTTCTCCAACTATTATTATATTCTCTTGGATTTAAAACTGAACAAGATTTACTGGGAAAAAAAATAACTTTCTGTCTGAAATGTTTCAGGGAAAAGACTCTCAATTATAGGGCTCTAAGGAAATACTCCTGAGCAAGCTTTATTGTGATTGTGATTGGACAATTGACAATGTGAACAAGCAACTAAGGTCTTATTAAATAATCATTTAGGCTCTTTTAAAAGCAGTCAATATGCTTTTTATATATTCTAAAATGTGAAGGAGTGGTAATTTGAAAGAAGTAGAAAGCATATCTAATTTATTATAACTGTAGCACAATATGTCAGCATATTTTTCTTTGATGGGTGATTGCATTGATTTTATATTGGAATAGTTTAGATTTCATGTACCAGCACCGATCAATTATTTTATTTTCTATTGAGATTTTTTTTCAATGTCAATGAGGTGACCTGAACAGAGCATAACTGTAACTGGTGCCTTCAATTCCTGCAAGGCCTCTGCTTTGCTTTGTTCTAAAATGAGCTTATCGGAGGAAAAATAAAAAGTATGGGGGTATCTTGCTTGAGAATGGTTTTGGATCCTCAGGATACACTGTCTGCTGTTGTTAAATTTAAATCCATCTCTTTCATGTAATTGGAACAGATCTGGGGTTAAACAAACATTTGATAACTTTGCTACAGCAATGTGGTTTAATCTCTCAGTCTACTATAAATCACAGTGGGAATAACTCCTATGTGGTTTACGTGCTCTTTTCAATGCCTACTTTGGAAGAAATGGCAAGATAAAAATTCAATAAATTTGTTGTCTTATACAGTAGATTAGAATTTAGTTCCCTATAGAGCTGAAAGAAATTTCAAAATGTTTTAGAATCAATGTCATAACTTTTTTAGACGCATCATATGTTATAAATACTAACTTCAGAGAGCAGCATAAAATGACAGAGAATTTACGCGAGCTTGGCCCACTCAATATTTTGTAGTGAGACTGAATTATGGTATCATAATTTTCAAATTGCTGGAGGGCCCAGTGCCTTGCAGAAGGTTCTTGAAATTAGATGGAAGGCCCTGTGAAATTGAATTGAGGACCTTCATTGCTCTGCCCTAAAGCACCAAATGTTTTATCAAATGATTCAAACTTTTAAAATCTAGTTTATTTCAATTAATAGTAAAGCATGTGTTTAAATCTCTTCTATTTAGAGTACATCAGTGGATGAAAAGAAAAGTGCATTTTTGGCTAGATCTAACTTATTATGTATATTAGGACAGACTGAAAGAAAATATGAATATGAATATGCAATTAGTATCTCAAAAATTTGAAAAATAATATTACAAATGACCAAAATCAGCAACAAAATGTAACATGGCAAATAAAACTCTTTAATACTTTTCAAATAAGCACTCTGATTTCATAACCTCAAAGGTTTCCAACAGTGAAAATTATACAATATCACATTATCCCATTGTGTTTATTGCTTAATTAAAAAGATGCTGAAACAACAATGATTTAATCTGCATTAGAAGTCCAAAAATGACTTTTTCTAAGAAGGGAGACTCATTCAACCTGGATTCTGAAGACTTGTTACTGATGTTGTATGATACAAGCTTTTGAAGTAATCTCAATTCTGCTCACTCAAGCTTTCCAGCAAGCACTTCTGAAAAAGGTGCAAAGTAATTCTATGTAACTGATGGCTAAATGTGACCTCCATATTGAGAGACTTTATAACAAATCTTTCGTTGGCCGTAAAATGTTAAGTTAGCTAAATCTGGCTCTAATTAGATGCCTCCTTTTTATTTCACAAAGAAATATATCTAAGGATATGCAGGTCCCTTTTTTCACCACTTAAATATTAGGGATTTGCAAGTATTCTTTGCACAAATTGTCCATGGAATATTTAGTGTTGAGATGTCCATGCCTAAACTACATGACTGGGCTCTGGTATTTTGATCTATGCGTTGGATGAAATGGGGCCATTTTGTTCTGCCTAGAAATGGTGGTTGCAGAGTGGAGGAAAGCTAAGGATATTGGTGGTTGGTGGAGGGGGATAAGCATGTGTGATATATTACTCTGGGACACTGGTGGTGGTGATTGAAGGACAGAAAAAAGGCGAGGGATAGATGGTAGTGGATCTATGTGGTGCACTGAGTATTATGGAAGAGAAAGAAGACATAGAAAACATTACCATTCTCACCTTATCTGGGTTTTGTTTTGTCTGAAACCTGAAACAACTGAGATGCTCTGGGTTTTGATTTAACCAAAGCATGACTGACCTGAAATGGTTCAGCAGAACATTTAGAATATGATGGTTTGTTGCAGGGATTCAAAGCAAAGCATTCCTATTTCATGCACACACATAGCTGTAACTGAAATTGCTCCAGGGGACAATATTTCCATCTTTGAGAATAATGCATCAAAACATAATAGTTCATTGGAAATCTTCATGGCAAGAGTGAGAATTCACACAGCTGTTATGGCAGACAGTTGCCCTGCATCAGAATGAGGTAAAATCTGTTATAAATTCTGTATTTGTCTTTATCAGTTCATTACTTGATTTTCCCTAGAAGCACATTTTGTGTATTATAAGTAATTGTAGTAATTGCTTTTAGATGCATCAATTACAGACTTCCATCTTCGTGAAAATAAACCTCCCTCTGTTTTGTCTAATCTCTAACACTCAGACATTATCCAGTTGCCTTAGATTGAATACCTTATCTTTGCTGTTAACCCAATAGATTTTCCAAAGATTTTAATTGTAATTTAAAAGATTCTTCCTTATTCCTTTTCAGGAGAAAAGTCCTAGACCCACCCAACCACCATCAAGAGAAAAAAGCAGTAGTCATACCTATATATAGGAGAAAGAGAGGGAACAGCTGGTTGTTGCTTGTAAATTGGAAAAAAGTTATTTCAGATTTAGATGAGTTAGATAATAAGATTTTTTTCCCTAAGAAGCTCTCCTCCCCCCAGACCTAAGAATGAAGTGTTGTTAATGGAATGGGGAAAAATGGAAACTGTTGTCTATAATGTAATACAATTAATTATCCAAGGAACACAGGACAAGTAGCTGCTTTTACATATAATAGCAAGAGGAACGAATAGCAAAATAACTGGATCTATTAATCAGCAGACCTCTGGATGCCTCTCATCTGTATTCCAGCAGTCTTTTTAGCCATGGTGCCCAAATTCAGAAAATGGGCTTCCTGCAGCGATCAGTCTCCGACTGAGGAGGCCAAATTATCAATACTGATTTCCGGATTGCTGCATTGGGGAGGGAAAGGAATGGGTGTGAGCAAGCACTGCGGGGCTGGCCAGAACCCGATGGCTCCTGGCTGCTTGTATTAGCATATGCAGCCGCCTGACGCCCTACCCTCAGGAATAACAAAGCCCTCTTCCACCAGGTTGGAAAACAGAGCAATCTTTAATGAAAGGGCGTCTGTGGGCATCCATATTAATTCTGACCGTGTGAGCTAAAAGCAACAACGTCTGTGGTGTTTTCTTCAATCTTGCTCCGATGAGGTATGGGTGGGCCAACTTAATAAGTTAGTATTCTGAGAAAACATCTCTTTGCATATATTTCCTTAATGCCTAAAGAAGAAAGGGATGCATTTTTATTTTTATTTTTTTTTTTAAAAAAGTCTGCAAAGTGTCTGATGTTATGATAGCCAATCCATTTCTCTTCTGCGCTTCCTGAGAACCACCACACCCTTCACTGCAGCATCACTTTTCTCCACGGGCTTTATTGCAGACTCAGGGAAATAAAATAAAATAAAAGCTAAAGAGAAAGGGGTTGGAGGGAGGTGAAAAGACAGCTTCAGCCTTTGCACTTTGCAAAACTCTGCTAAATTGGGGGACTCGAGGTAGGATCTTGATATTCATTGGTAAGGCGCGGTGGATTGTTTTGACACTCCCAGACCTGCAGTCCCGATTCCTGGAGAGCACTCCAGCGCACCGCAACCTTTCCCTTGTAAGATGCAAAGGGCGGGAGCGTGCAGTCCAGGGGTGTGGCGGAGGTTTATTGAGTCTACATGGGTGGGTGGGGGGAAATAAAGGCGAGGTGTGGGGGAGCTTTTACGCTAGTCAGACAAAATAAGACCAAACTCGCTGGAGGCATTTGTAATGAGTAGGCAATTACTGTACAGAGAAGGGGAAGAGGAAGAGGAGGCTAATCCAAGTGACCTACTTCAGGGCACACACCGGCCGCACGCCGGCACAAATGGCTGCAGCAAACCAGCAAGATCATTCGGAAAAACAAGCGACGGTGCTACAGAAGAATCTAGGGGAAGGCGGAGTATTTGCTTTGATGTCCTCCGCTCCCTTCGTGCGTCTTTCTCGCTAGTCGGGGGAGGGGGGGGGAGAAAGGAGGGGCGAGTCCCCCCGGGGCTCCTGCGAGGCGGTGGCGCGCCGGCGGCGGCGAGATGGGTGGGGTCGGTCTGCATTGTGCTCGGCTGCCTGAGCGGGAGGCGTCGAAGCCTGCAGGTGCGCTCTCGCCGGGAACGCCCGGAGCCCTGGCTCAGCCCGAGCCTTACACAAAGCCCTGCCCGCCAACGCCGCCCCAGCCCTAACTGTCTTTGCTGCCGGAAAACAAGGGAAGAAGAAGAAGAAGAAAAGCAAGTAACACAAAACAGCACACATCCTTTCCACCTTCCGCCCTGCCGCACAAAGGCGCTCGAAAGCAGCGCGTCTAATTCAGCTCCCGACCTCTTTTGCAACAACCCAGCCAAAGGAAATGTTGTCCGCTCCCATCGCATCCACGTGGCGGGCGGATTGGCTAGCGAAGGCGACTGGCCAGCTTCCCCCGCACAGACGGCACGGAAGTCGCTCGCCCTGGTTCTGAGGAAGGATGGCCAAGACTCGGGAGATTGGCAGAATGGGATATCTGGGAGCGAGCGACGGGGAGGCTGGAAACGAGTCAGCCCCAAACCCACAATAAGTTACTGTTTTGCGCTCCGTTACCCCCTGTCTACCACCGGGGTCCTCCAGAACAGTATTTTCTTAACTCCCTAAAGAGACCCCCCCTGATTTATCCGACGTTAAATCGAGGAAGCAGGACTAAGATTTAAGTCGGAGGGCATCCAAGTACTTCGGTTGAAATGATTTGGGAATCAGGCTATGAAAAAGAGTGAAATTAAAAAAATAATAATCTTCAAATAAAGCATAGACTTAAGATCACGACTGCTTAGCCCTCTCCCGGTTTGGCTTTTAGAAAAACCAAGGCTAATAATAATAATAATAATAATAATAATAATAATAATAATAATAATAATAATAATAATAATTCTCCCTTTTATAAATACAATGCAGCACCAAGGACAGCAGGAAGGGAAAGGTTTGAAGAGAGAGGCTTCCATGCCAGAAAGAAATGCTCGGTATGCCTTACCCATTGCAGTTTTAGCCATTGTAGGTGCTACAGAAGCTTCGAGCTTGTGAAGGCAGAGAGGTCCAGCTACAGCAGTGGGGAGAGCGCGCGCGCGAGCGAGGAGACTAAGGCACTGAGTCAGCAGAGCGGGGCTGAGCACAAGAAGGAGCGAGAGGCAGGAGCCCGTGAATAATTATCACTCCTCAGCCGAAGCAGATTGGCTCTAGAGGTCCCCTGACATGACTCCCGCAGAAGCAGATTCTCCGAGCATTAAATATTGATCTGCCTCTGGTGCTGGAGTACAAAGTGCCAGAATGCAGTTTGAAATGGAAATTGGCCCTGGAGTGCTGTGTTCCCCCTTTACTTTCGCTTTGATAGTACATTCCATGTCAAGATCTTAATATCCCACAAGAAAAACCCATTGGTCTTGAAATCTCTGGCTGTTGCTAGATGTAAAACATGCACAAATGCATTCTAAGACAATTTTGTGGCACTAACAGAAATGGGAGGGGAAGTGGGAAAATGTAAAGGCTGTTTGTTTTCCTTTTATCCACTTTGCATAATGCTGATGCTTACATCTATATAAGGAGCTTATATATTTGTGGCTGAAATGTTAGGCATGCTTTTCTATGAGTAGGGCCTACTGAGCCCAGTACTGTAGAATTTAATTAAGATTGGCTATACATTGATTATATTATTTCTTAACACAAGCATTCAGTGCTTTTTTTCTCCTTCTTTTATCACTAAGGTATACCATAAAATAGTTTTTTAAAAAGTGTGAGGGGATTACTACTGTTTTATTGCTTTAATTAATTTAGACCTATAACAAAATACAGAATAATTGCATGGTTTAACTTTGTCTGTCTGTGACAGTGACAAGTTGGCATTCTTTCATCTGGAATAACTAGTAAGCTAGGCTAACTGGGTATGAATTTGAAATATTCCTTCTTGCCCTCTCCTTTCAACATTAAACCAATGAGGGGTTATTGTAGAGAGGACCAAGATGGTGCTGTTATTGAAGTGACTTACAGTGTCTTTTGCTTTGAGATCCATACCTCTCTAATGCATTATCTGATTTACCATGTTCTTCTAACATGCTCTTCTCCAGCTCAATAAATGAAAAAGATACTTTGTCACAACTATCTAAAACAAAATCCAAGATCAAAATGGGAAATCTTTCTCTTTTTGTCAAGAGTCCTGGTTTGGGTTATATATTGAGAGTTGATGAAGCTGAAGCCAAGTAGGGCTGAAGTAACTTCAGCCTTGCTTTCCAATATGATCTTTTCTTTCTGGTACTGTCTCATTTCTTCTCTTCCCTCTTGAGATAAGATTTCTTCAGGGTAGACACATCATTCCTGACCATTGAAAAGAAATGTTGGGTCCATAGGCGCTTCCAAATGCAAGCCTCAAAGAAATAAGCTATCATTTCCAGACAAAATATGTTAGCTATGCATTCTCTTTCCTATTAAATATTGCCTCCATCTTGAGTGAAATATATAGTTTTACAAATATAAGACATGGGTTAAACGATCCTATTATAGATTACACAAGAAGTTTTGAAGATAGGGAATTTCTATTGGGATCTTAAAAAATGGGAATGCATGACTCAGCATTGTCTGAAGAAATTTATCATGATGTGTCCACAACTGGGAATTTGACATCCATAGTTACTTCACAGTTTTTTCTTCTTTTTATGACCCTATACTCCCCTAATTCAAGGTAGAGTTGGGGCGACTGAATGGGCTGTTTATTGACCACCCTTTCTGACACCTATGTGGATTTCTCAGCAGATATTTTCTCTTTGTACCCTGACAGAGAAACATCTGTTGCTGCCTAGGATTGAACTCTTAACCTTCCAAGTGAGAGGCAAGCATCTTCATCTCTAGGCCACCATGCTGCTCAGCTACTTCACAGAAGTTGTCATAAATCTACTCACATTTAAATTTCCATGATCTAAACTAATTGTTGCTTCCACATTTAGAAACACAAACACACACAGTTGGAAGAGGAAAATATTTGAAAGTGCTTGGATCAGGCTTCCCAGTTTGATAGCATTCACATCATTAAGAGTAGAATTCACAAAGCATTAATTATTAGAATTGTAATCCCTAAACATCTGAAAGGCACTCAGTTGGATTAAGCTGACTTTGATAGTTAAGGTCCAACATTGCAAGGTGATGCAGCAAGTGCCCATCACTTCAATAGGAGCTTACATCTTTTCATCCCTCTATGTTATACACAGAGTTCTCTTTGAATCAGTAGGGGAAACCCCAGTGTTGTTCATTGCAGAATATTGATGTGAAAATAGGCTTCTGGTGATAAAACCTGTTATAGTTAATAGGTGCTTTTTACTGGCAACAACCCATTCTTGTAAAAAGAGATCAATAAGCAAGAAAGATAGGGGTTTCTATTTAGTCTATAGTGAGTAATATACAAACTCAGTAACAACTCAGGGATTCTGGGCATTGTAGTTCAAAACATCTCTATCTCTAATTTAAGCAAATGGAATCAAAACTGTTTTTGAAGAGTCAAATCATTGCTACGGTGTAATGAATGTATTCTTAATGTTTATGAAAGAAATCTGAATTCATATCTTCATACATTTTGAGGCAATTTTCAAGGTATACTATAACAAGTTCCTTGGATATAGTAGTAACAACAACAATAAGAAAAAAAGTTGCTGAGAAAGTAGGATTAAAATCCAAATAGAATATTCTGAAATGGGCAACATTTCAGTTGGAATGATACCATCTTTTACTTAATTGTGATGTTGGGAAAGTGGCTCACTAAATTTTCTTTGACTTTTTGTCAAATTCTGCCAATAAAATATAAGGTAAGAATCCAATCACCACATAAAATAGCCACGGTAATTTATTTGTGATTAAGAATTGCCACTCAGAAAGCCAGAATCCTTGGAACTGTCCTTGGTTCTGAAACATCATATATGTTTTCCAGCTGTTACAATGCCAATTGAACTATCTNTATCTAGCTGAAGTGTTTACTTACAGAAAATAAGAAAGTCTGTCTCACTCTACTAACCTGAAACTGGCAATGAAATTATGAATCAGGGTTTGAGTGTGAAATGTGTGTTACAGATCATTAAAAAAGCAATAGTAAATAAAAGTCTATAGTGTCTATAAAACTGTAATATCATTTGAAATAAAATATTCAATTCTGGTAAGCATTACACAAAGAGAACAATGTAAAAAGGGAAAAATGCAAATAATTAAAATAGAACAATTAAGAGATTAAACTAATTCTTTAAAAGTAAAGGCTACAAAACTGAGGCTTTTAAATGTGACTGTACAAATCTTCAAAGAGGTGGTGATAGCCCATCCATTAGTCCCTTGGTAGAATGGCATAGATGTTAATCTGAGAGAATTAAAACAGTTGATGGCAGATTGGCCATGCTTTAATGCTTCACAGGGCAAAAATGAGGATGAAGTCTTTCTGTAAGATGTATTGGGTGTAGCTAGGAATGTCCTTTTTTAAAATTTAGAAGTAATGGCAAATAAGGAGAAGTGAGCAAAATTAAAATGCAGGGAAAGTGAACAGATGTTCCTCCCATCCTGAAATACTAGAATTGAAGGTCATCTAGTGAAGTTGTATTATGGTAGATTTAGAACAGACAAAAAGATGTACTTCTTCACTTATATAAAAAACTGATGCCAGAAAATGTAGGGATGGTTGACAAATTGGATGACTTAAAGAGTATTTAAAGAGATATTGATGGAGTCATGACAATGAGTCATAATAGCAACATATAAATTTTACTTCTAAAACAATATTCTGTTGAGTAAAGGTTGCTAGACAAGAAGCTCCTGTCTTACAGTATAAGCTTTCCATAAGCTTCCGTCAGGACAAAATGCTGATCTCAATGAAACTGAGGTACTCATTAGATCTCTTTATCAGCTATTTTAAAGTTGGGTCTTATTTGGATAAATATTGCAGCTTCTCATGGTTAATATGATCTGTCATTTTATACTTATGCCTATGAGATCTGAAAAAGAAATAAAATACAGAAGATAATTCTCATATTTAATATTTATTATCAAATTGGAAAATGTTTTTTTTTAAATTAACCCTATAATTTTTAGATTGCTGGGGACAGGAATGTTCTGTATCAATTAACTCACTGTCCCTGTTGTTCAGTTTAAATATTCAGTTTAATAAATTAGGACATTCAATTTAAAGCCTTATAAAAATGTTAATCTTCACAAATTCTAATGCCAGCTTATGAAGATAGAGGATTTCCCAGAACAGTTCTCTTCTTCTGTATTTTTTCCAGTGGGGAATGGTGGGAATGGAGAGGACAAGATGAGACAAAAGGGAGAAGGGTGTCTCTCACTGTGGTTCTTCCATAGTTCATTAAATTTCCATATTTGAAAAGAAAATGTGACAGGATAACAGGCCACATTATTAACTTGTCAGATAGATAAAAAGCTGCTCCCTCAGGAAACAGGGAGGGGGTTGAGTAAGTGTCATAGAGATTTCCATCATCAAAAATAATCCCAAGAAATTATATGACTATGCATCATTTCAAACCTTTAGTGTGTCAATTATTTATGGGGAGTTGTTATTGGATTGTCTATGGAGCACTCATAGCAGAATTTTTCTGAGTGAAGTTATGCTAATTATTGAGAAAGAAAGAGTTAAATTTCAGAATTTGGCATGTGAATTGCCTTTTTTATAATGTTTTCTGTCAATGATTCTCTTTAAACTTGAAATAATACAGAGTCCGTCCATCCCTCCCTCCCTCCCTCCATA
>NW_015386373.1:0-10442 GCF_001527695.2 Protobothrops mucrosquamatus | reverse complement strand
ACTTAGATGATGCTAGAAAATATTGTACAATACATCTGGTGGGAAACAGGTTTGAAAACACTTTCCTAAACATATTCCTAAGCAAGCAATCTATTATACATTAGACCATGTTTGGAGTTTTATCTCAGTTTTGTACTATTTGCTATGGCTTCCAATTTGTTTCCTAGGTACTTTCCAATTGTTGAATTCTTTAAAGCCCTAAATGATATAGGAATGAAGGTGTCTTTATTCCACAAGAACCTCTTTAAATATTGGTTTAATCAAAGGAGATCTTGCTTCATCTGCTACTATAGTTGGAATATGACACAAGGCACTCTATTATGATGTTTAGGGTTATATCTTTGGAAAATTCAGTATGTTTTAAACATAAAATGAGTTATAAAAATTGTTTACACAACTTTTGCTTTGCTTTTATCTTCATTCAGTTGTATTCTTGAGGTGAGAAAGAGAAGAATTATTTAATATTTTGCCTGATGCTATTTACCTCCCCCCCGAAGTTCAAAAAATTATTTGTTCATATGTAACATTTCATTTTAACTTAATAAAGTATTATGCTTCTCTTATATTTGATTTTTGCCTGTGTAAAAAACAGTTCCTGGGCTTGAATTGTAGCATGTAGAAGAACCTTCCTATACAGGATTACTATTCAGATCCATTTAAGCATTTTTTGTTCTTTTTTTCCTCCCCCATAAAGAAGGCTAGAAATGTAGAAGACACAAGGGAGAAGATAGATTGGAATGCTCAAGCACTTTAAACACTTAAGGACCAAAGAGTTATAAATAAATGGATTCCAGTGCTGAACTATATAGTCTTGTGTTGAGAAAAATGCCTAAGAATTCAACTAAATTAGAGGCTAATGAGTTACTCGCCTTACTTTGTGCAGAACATATTCCCTCAGCTGTTTCTGTAGGCTTTTGAAGGCTTACATTTCAGTCTAATAATAATGGCTAGAAGGAATGAAACTACTGCTGTAAATCATAAGAAAAGAGACTCTCATTAAGTTCCCAATGTTGAAAAAGACTGCAAGCTGTTATTATTATGAACTAGTTCAAAAAACCAATTAAAACTGTAACTCACTAATCTAAAAGAAAAGAAGAAAAGAAATGAGTTCTATGTCCATCTTTAGAGTTTATACTGGTTTCATATTGAAACTAAAGTACACAAACTCGTATCATTTTCAATTATTAACTTATGTTTAATTATTGCAATTCAGCTCTTCTTGAAAACAGTTTGCTGAACACTAATGGATAAAGATAAATATATGATGTGATATTTTCCCCTTTAATAGTATTAGTATCAGGATGTTCTAGCAGAAGGGTTTTTTGGGGGGAGGGGAATTGTTGGAAGCAGTGATGTACAACAGCAGAGAGCAAGTGCTTGGGAGGGTAGATAGTAAGAATACAGTAGCAAGTTATCCCTTGTATCCTTGGAGATGAATGGGCTTTTCTTGTTCTGTCATGGTTGTGAGGTGATTATGAGGTTTTAAGTTTTCTTCTCTGGTCCATAATTCTTATAATGTATAATTGAGGCTATAAATAAATGACATTTAAATCAGATGTCTTAATCCTATATGACACCCTTCCTATGAAATATATTTTTATTACTGACTTTTATTGCAGTATCACTTTTATTGGGCCTTTGATTTAGCAAGTTAATTCTGTTGGATTCTTCCAGACATTTATTTACTGATCTTTTATATAAACTATTGACAGCCCTTCTCTGTTCAAAGTGTTGCTAAGTTTTCTATTTTGCTCCTTACTGGAGGTATTTAATTTCATGCTGCTTGTTATTGCTGGCAAGGCAACTATTTTAATATGCACCACACATCTAATTAATCAGTAAAGACTGATTATTTGAAAATTCTAGAAATGGAATGTTACTTTCCATTTCAGTCATATATTAATATATTTCACCAATAGAATTCACCTAGATTACCATCGCAATTAATTAATTAGATGTATCTCTCATCTTTCCTCAAATTGCTCCGGGTGGCTTCCAGGGGATGTTGTCATCTTGTCCACACAAAAGCAATCCAGATGAAGAAGGCTGGGCTAAGTGAGAGTGGCAGGCTCAGAGTTATTCGGGGGGGGGGGGGTTCCTATGATGCAGGATGATTTTATGTTTGTGGCTCTCTGGCATAAGTCCAACATTAAATGTTTGACGACATCTTGTCTGTCACTGTAAGCATACTTGGGAGTGACTCTCAGGATCATATGTTTCATTGTTGATAATTATACTTTTTCTTCTTTCAGCATTGTCTTTCAAGATTAACTACTAATTCCTTTTAAGTAGGACAGAAAACATATTTTTTTCCTGTTTTCAACATTATGATTTCATTTGATTTATTTAAATACTTCTATATCCTTTTCAATCATGGATCTCCAACTCTTAATTTATATCATACATTTATTTATAATTAAAACAGTATTTTAAAAAGAGAAAATATTAAATAATAATGTATTAAATTTATAGGCCGCCTGATTCCATGTGACTCTCAACAGTTACATTGGGAGAAAAAACCATGATAGTAGAAATCCACTGATTAAATGATTTATCCTAATTGCATGTTGCTGGAACTGAATCATCCATTTACTAATGATGGCCAATTTTTTCATGACAGCTAAACACATCATTAATATTTCCAATCAAAAATGCTATTTCACTATATAGTTGTCTTAGGATTTTCTAATTAACATTTAGTAATGAACACTGTATAATGAGACACATACATTTATTAAATGTCAAGGCCCTGGACATCACTTAAAATGATAATTGTGTAATGAAATCTTTTTCAAATAGAAGATGTTGTAAAATTATTAAAAGAATGGGAAGGATAAACTGAATCTATATTTTAATGATTATTTGTCTCATGTTGACATTTACCTGATACTTTAATTCTTATTTTAATATTAGACTTCCAAAAAAAGCATTGGAACAAAAAAAAAATGTTATACACTAATATGAAATGTAATGTCAGTCCTTAACAATCTTGTTCTTCTAAGATAAATACAGTAATGCTGAAATTAAATATTGCATCAAATTTACCTTGTACATATATTGTAGTCACTATTTCTGTTCAAAACCAGGGGTTAAATTATTCTGAAATCACCCAGTTTGGTTTGCCCAACATGTCATCTTCCTAATTTGCTTCCTGGTCTACGGCATGAGTTAGGAAAACAGTGATCCATTCTTATTAGGAGAATGGATCCTAATTAGAACCTTAAAAAGCAGCAAGGAAGATTTTCTTTGAAATAGTGTGACTCATATGCTTAGTAAAAGTGATATCATGCTTAGGTACTCATTGTATATATTTAACAATATTTATCACTTAGATACTCTGTACCATATATTTAAAGCACAGTGATTTTTTTTTCAGTTTCACTGAGCAGGTATCATATGTATGCCTGCATGGGATTGCATATACTGTATAGTCACTTTCAAATGTATTCACTGCACAAATATGGGTGGAGGTGGTATTTTACTTATAATATTTACATTATACTACTTCTTCAAATAATTTCAAGCCCATAGTCCCTGCACATTTTATTTTTAGAATCTCCCTATGAATTGGATTGTATTGAAAGACTTGATCTATCCAATACATTTTTGTAGAAACAATGTGGTTTATTTATTTTTTTGCTTAATGGGTTGTGAACTCTGCCACTGCAGTTTATAAGCCATTTACTTTATTAAATAAACTGTGATTGAATAGGTAATGGCTTAGGAAAATGTATAAACCTAACAAATGACTGGTTCAATCTTATCCTAATGAATTTCAAGGCTGAATTAGATTTGATCTTGGGTCTCCATGTCTCCTCACTACTACTACTACTACTACTACTACTACTACTACTACTACTACTAATAATAATAATAATAATAATAATAATAATAATAATAATAATAATAATAATAATAATAATAAAGTTGGAAGGGACCTTGGAGGTCATCTAGTCCAACCCCCTGCTCAGGCAGGAAACCCTATACCTTTTTAGACAAATGGCTGTCCAGTCTCTTAAAAACTTCCAGTGCTGGAGCATTCACAGCTTCTGGAGGCAGGTTGTTCCATTGATTAATTGTTCTAACTGTCAGGAAATTTCTCCTTAGTTCTAGGTTGCTTCTCTCTTTGGTTAATTTTCATCTGTTGCTTCTTGTCCTGCCTTCAGGTGCTTTGGAGAATAGCTTAGCTCCCTCTTCTTTGTCGCAACCCCCAAGATATTGGAACACTGTCCCCCCTCGTCCTTCTCTTCATTAAACTAGACATACCCAATTCCAGCAGCCGTTCCTTATATGCTTATATGCTTATATCCACTCCACTAATCAGTTTCCGTCTGTTCAAAAGTTACTCACAAGCAGATACAAAGTAGCAGCAGTGGTGGCGACGACTAGCTTCGCTCCGAGGAGCGAAGACACTCCGAGCTGCGGAGAAGAGGTCCGGACTCCGGGGGAGTTCACACCTACATCCCCCCAGGATCATTCCTGGGGGGACTAGGGAACTCAACCCCTATCCAAACCAAACTCACTTTCTCCCCTTCACCCGGGGAGAAAGTTCCAAGCCGCAAAACAGCTGATCCGCGCTGTTTTGACAGCTTTGACGCAGTCCCAGGCAGGAGGCTAAGAAAAAAGCCTCCATCGGCGAAGCCTCGCCACCGGAAGTCCTCTAGTTAACCATTTCTTAATCTATCTTCTATGGACACTAATTTTGCCCAAGAAAGGAGTTCTGGAAGCTGTTCTGATTTTGGGTTCATTCAGTTTCAATAACTAGGTAAATGACTATATACGAGACGTTCCCAGATATCTCCTCAGTCATCACATTGAAACAATTGTTAAAAATCATTATATAGTATGTAGATGAAAGTGAATGCAATTATGAGCTTGTAAATGAAAGATATACAGTATATTTGTGAATATGGATTTTCAGCACTCATTAAACCCAGGTCCAAATAGCAGACAACGCGGAGTATTATTTATTTATTTATTAAATTTGTCTGCTACCCATTTCACTATGAAATGACCCTGGGAAGCTTCCATACTATAAACAATAAAATAAAACAATTGCAGGATTAAAACATTTGGCATTAAAAATTAAAACATTATCATTCATATTAAAATGGATAAAAAGAGCAATTTTCTTGATTCTAAGACTTCCTTATCAACTCGGATGAAACATACATATGCAAGTTCATTCACTTCATTACCATTTATAACTGATGTATTAAAGGTAAGAAAAAAGAAAGAGTACTATTAAAACATTTTATGTTAATATTCCCTTTTTTTCTTTTAAAAAAGAAACAATTTGGTGTTTGAAAGACTTATTATGTTTAAGAAATACTGCATAGAGATGAGAAAATAATTTATGAATCATAAATATTAGCCTACTCTTTCAGAGACTGCTAAGCTGAAAGTATTGCAAATTGGTCTTTTCTCTGATTTTTAAAAATTTGCATACAGCTGCATGCGTGAAATAACACTATGCTAGAAAACATCCCCAAACCTAATTTCCTCAATAACAATTTCCTTCCTTTCTTTTTTCATTCATTTTTTTAGCTATTCTTCCCAAAGAACTGAAGTGTGGTTACCATTGTGATAACATAACTCTGCCAAAGACAAAAGATGTTGATTCACCCAAGAGGATGATTACTATTATCTATGGCTCTCCTTTGCATCTCAATGCCCTTTGGCCATTGACAGATGCCACATGCCAAACCTCATTGTTTTGGAGCAATGTTCTATACAATAATTGATAGGTTAATTAGCCATTAAATGATGTTGCTCCAAGAGGACAATCTGGCTTGTTAAACTGAAAAAAAAAATAGATAGAAGGATCTTGTTAGCATTACTGTCATGACAATCCTTTTGTTTCCCAGCATTGAGATTGATTTTACAGACTCCCTTTTTTTTAAGAAATCAAGACTGACATACGTAAATATTTCTCTTAATGGATTTTAACTTCAGCTTCTATATTGATATTGTTCATACATTCAAAGTTGTAAGAAATATTTTAAGCATTTTATTGTGCAGTGTTACACTTTGAATGTATTACAGAATATATATGTATGTAGAATACAGAATACTAATGTATTCTGTATCTTATTTTATATCTCAGAGTGAAGGAATATTAAACAAAATAAACATATAAGCATTTACTGTTCTCTTCAAGAGAAAATATATTATAGCTCTCATATTTCTTTTATTCTGGAATTACCCAGATCAGACTTTTTCACACTGGTGCTCTTGAAATGTGGAGGAATATTTAGAATACTCTTCTAGCATGTCTAATTTGTTTACATTGCAGAATTTCAAGCATTTTTACCATGCTGGTTAGGAACTCTGGGAGCTGTAATCTCAATATATTTGGAAAATATTAAAGGTGGGAAGACTGGCCTCAATTAATCTACTCTTCACAGACGAATGCTGTGTACAACATAGTGCTATATCTATTATTTAAGGTGGGGATTTAGCTCATATTACCCATACCCAATTTTTCCTACACTAAATGGTTTAAAGAAAAGATTGAATTTTAGGACATAGTTGATAATCTTGATTTTTATGATTATAATAACAATAGAAATGATGAGTGAGACCTGTCACAGGCACATAAATTGTAAGAGGTGGTTTCAATAGGTATCAGAGTATATTTCAAGGGCTGCTTTTAACTGATAAAGTCTTGTATGATTTGGCTCTCTGCTACCTTTAGAAGCGGCTTTTTCAAGTGGAATTCACTTGTCTGATATGTTCTCTCCTTGAAAAAACTATTAATGGTATCTCATTTTGGGGATGGAAGGGGAACAGGGCTTTGAGAATGGTTTTTCAGTGATGGCCCCTAGTTCTTTTCACTGGCCAAGTTACACAACCTGCACAGTATTCTGAATAAAGGTAAATTAGCTGTGGTGGCACAGTGGTTAGAATGGAATATTGCAAGCTAACTCTGCCCACTGCCAGGAGTTCGATCCTAATTGGCTTAAAATTGACTCAGCCATCCATTGTTGGGAGTTGGTAAAATAAGCAGACTATTGGGGGCAATATGCTGACTCTATAAGCTGCTTAGAGAGGGCTATAAAGCATTATGCAGTGGTAAACAAATCTAAATGTTATTGCTATAGATAAATTGTTCTGGAGACCTTTCAGGACACTCTTGGTACATTAGATTGTATTGTGTCATGAATCAATTTATTCTTGTGTTTCACTGTGTCTTTTTAATGGTTATATTGTTATGCAGTTAGTGCAGTGATACCTTGATACTCAACTGCTTTAAAACTCGTCAAATTTGGTATAGGACACATTTTGATGAGAAAATTTTGTCCTGATATTCGTCATTTGTTTTGTACTCTATACACAAGCTAGAACTTGATGTTGGTTGCCTCATGCCTCACTATTTCTTATGGGAATTTTTTTATATATATTTTTCATTTTTAGTACTTGTTGCACCTCCTGGAACCAATTAACAATGAGTACTGAAAGTTTTTAAGAAGAAACTGGACAGCCATTTTTCTGAAATGGTATAGGTTACCTGCCTGAGCAGGGGGTTGGACTTGATGACCTCCAAGGTCCCTTCCAACTTTATTATTATTATTATTATTATTATTATTATTATTATTATTATTATTATTATTATTATTATTATTATTATTATTACTTCTGTGTACAATATAATTACTTGGTATATACAGTAAGTTTGATAAATAAATCATGAAACATACAATTGATTTATTTGGGAAATGTATTGATAATAGTGGGGTTTTTTTGAACTTGATGTTCTATGGAATATAATACTAGAAGTCCTTTAACAATATGATTCCAAATACAGTATTATATAGTTCTAGTTGAAGATACTGGGTCTTTGTATCTTCCTTATATGACTGATTATTGCTAATTCTACAGTTCTTTTACCTTGCAATACACATCCAAGTATCACTCAAAAATGGACTGTACTCATATAGTTATCAACTAATAAAAAAGACAGGAGAATTGACTTTGGCATGCTGAAAGCTAGAAACAATGACATTTCTAAAATCAAAAATATTGTATTGATATGAGTAAAATATCCCAGAAGCTCTTCTATAGTAGTTCAACAGGATATACAGTATATTGAGAGAAGGTGTAGTAATCTAGATTATTGGTTCGAGTAATTTAATTCTTTCTCAGTTTCATTTTTTTAGTCTTAAATTTGATTTGCTTTTTTCCTACAATACTTGAGGAATTAAAGAAAAGGTTTATGTGTCCAACTAAACGAATCTAAGGAAATTAAAATTTCAATATTGAATGCATTTTAAGATAATATTAAGTTGCATTAAATAAGAGTGGTCTTTCCTTTTCTAATTCCATAATTCTAAGCAAAATATGATCACAATTAAATTATACTTTAGCTATAGAATATGTGATAGCTTTATATCTCTACTTTTAAGTTTAGTACAAATTCTGAATGCTTCAAATTGCAACTTAGTCTCACCAATCTCACTTGGATCAAATTATGCTAACTCTCTACATATGGTCTGGAGTTATGTGGCAAATAAACATAAAAAATTGCAGATTTTTAATCTTTGGTGTTTGCTATAACTACAACATTAACTATATTTAGAACACTAATGTCCCATTCATTATTGTTGTGCTCTATTCCCTTCATCCTAATTATATTATCGAGGATTAATTAAGAAGAATACAAATAGATTTATTTGTAGTTAATTTGCCACACATCTGATTAATCACATCTAACCTTACATGATGAACTACTTATCTACAAAACTAAAAGCAGAACAAATTGGTTTCTGTTTTCCAGCTGTGAATTTCCATGTTATAGGCATGTAGCTCAAAATAATGTGTGCATTCTAAAACATTAAATTTGTCCCAAATTAATACAGTAGATGTAATTCTTCCTAGAATATTATAGCTTTAGAACATAACAAAAAACCCATGTGTTTTAATGAAACAGTATTCTAGGCATTTCCCATAATGCTTTACACATTCCTTTTGTGAAGCAATGCAAAGGGATACAATCAATCTAATACATTATTTTTGATACTATATATTATAATCTAAGATCAAATGATGTTTTTGGTTTAAAGGTTAGAACATTTTCCCTTTATTTAGGCTAAATTAGGTTCGCCTGGTATAATTTGTGCAATTCTAGCATTTATTTATTTATTTGAATTTATTTATTTGAATTTTTTTGCAATAGTAAACATGTAATTCTCTATTAGTTGGAAGGTAATGTACACTCACTTATAACTTGATTATATTTATTAAAAACAATAGCTTTTGAAACTGGTTTGGGGAATTCACTTTTTTACTGAGGACATTATCCCAGGGTGACAACAACACCATCAGCATAAATAAACAGTGACATCATGGCATCTTTTTACTTGTATTTTTCACTTTTTTGCATGAATTTCATTTGCTGCATAATTTAAATCTAAATGACTACTGATTGCTTTAAGCTTATATTACAGCCGAAAGAAATTAGATGTATGCATAGTTCAGTGAATAATTAAAGCTGACTCGATTATGATAGAAAATGAGGCACCATCCCTTTCAACCAGGTATGGGAATCTTTATTCTGGCAAATAGATGTGCCTTATGGTTTCTCTTCAGGAAATTATAAATCGAACCAGTTTCAGTGGCGGGCAGAACCATTGTGAGGCTTGTTAGATACCAAAATGACTACATTTTCTGATATTATAGGACTGTATAGCTCCGTGGTGGCATGAGCGCCATCGCTCCAGTCCTAGGTCTTCAGCTGGGTTTTATAAAACCTTTTCGCTATTTCGCTGTGTGCAAAAAAAAAAAAGTTCAACCAATCAATCAATTTCAACTTCTCACGGGAAAAAAGAACTCGCAAAGTTGGAATTGATTGTTTGAACTTTTTAGTCCCACCCAGTATGCCGTTACCAACGCAGCCATGCCCACCCAATGGGCCATGCCCACCCGGCACCCGATGATACATAAGTGGGTTTTGGGTTGCAGTTTGGGCACTCGGTCTCTAAAAGGTTTGGCATCACTACCCTAAGTGGAATTTTCCTCCAATGGGACTTTCCCATGTATTTTACCAGAAAACATAGATAGGGCAGCCTAGAAAATTCAGTGCCCTCCTAACCATACACAAGCACTCCGAAATTGTTGGCAATGTCCATTTTGCTCTATGGGTTCATGGTGACCTAAAGGTAACCCTAAAATGGACTATTCCTTCAATGGGATTTTCCCATGTATTTTACCAGGAAACATAGATAGGGCACGCTAGAAAAGTCAGTGCCCTCCTAAACATACCCAAGCACTCCAAATTTGTTGGTGATATCCATTTTGCTCTATATGTTCATGGTGACCTAACCCTAACCCTAAGTGAAATTTTCCTCCAATGGGATTTTCCCATCTATTTTACCATGAAAGATAGGGCAGGCCAGAACAGTCAGTGCCCTCCTAACCATACCCAAACACTACGAATTTGTTGG
>NW_015386372.1:498008-510297 GCF_001527695.2 Protobothrops mucrosquamatus | reverse complement strand
AAAAAAGCCTGCATATTTTTCAGTCATATTTATTCCATTTAATGGGGGAAAATTGCTTTTGGGGAGGAAAAGGATATTTTAGTGATTTTTTTAAGGAGATCACAGGATTCTTAAATTTAATTTAATCAAGGCATTTCATTAATATTTTGTCCTCCAGTGTACAAGAAACTCCCTTACAGACTGCAATCTGCCTCATTTCCCATGATTCAGTTAAAATTCAGAAGCAGTTCCTCCCATGGGCTTTCCACATCAGGAAGTTCAGGCAACTGATTGTAATAGAGGCATATCCAATCTTGTTACAATAAGAAAAGCTCCACCTCAGTGTGGTATAGTAGTAAGTGCTGGGGAACAACCCCAGAATCATAATTCCAAGTCCACACTCAGCCATGATATTTTAGCCAAATTCATCACAGGATAGTTGTGGAGACAAAAAAGGACACAGAAATACTCTCTATCCTTCCTTGAGCTCCAGGCCAAAATCAAATAAAATACTTCTACCTCCCTCTCTCTTTCTCTCTCTCTCTCTCTCACACACACACACACACACACACACACACTCCAATAACGAAGCAAGAAAATGAAGGGATGGAGCATTGTTGGCAAATGGGCAGACAGATTTCAGTGCAGCATTAAATATTACAACTTCATTTTTCATTTCCTCATAACTGCACATATCCAGACAAATTGGCGGATGTACTATAGCAATCCTGGAAAGGTACATTTGTACGTGTCCATGGAAATAAAGACAAACCCACACAATAATGCTAGGCACTTGCTGCTTTCATATGTTTCTCATCTAACAGGAAGTCCATTCCTTGAAGCAGTGCTTGAACCAGAGATCCAGCAGCCTAAAGGTTAATGAACAAAGTCTCTCCCACATATGCAGAGAACAGATAATTTTCTTTAGTCCTCGTGATAAGTTGTAGGAGCTTTTGAGTGACAGATCAATTTGTCAATCAAGTACAAAATATGGAGAAAGCCTCCCCTGCATAATTCTACATTACAGATCAACTATAATCTCCCATTGTACACCATGTAGGAATGGACAGCTAAGGTTACCCAATCCAAAAGACAGGCGTAGAAATCCTCTACAACCTCTCAGTGCTATGCCTTTTTTGGGGGGTTCTCTCTGAATTAAAATAATCACTGCTAAGAGAGAGAAGACGGAAGGAGAATAAGGGAAGAGAAGACAGTCTCTTTTTCCAGGAGATTTTTTTTTTCTAGGATGGGAGTGTGCCTATTCATTTGTTACTGAGCCATTACGTCTGTGTTTTTATTTTATAGCTGGAATTAAGTTTTTAGTTCTCAACACTAGCCTCTTGTAAACCAGCATTTCATGTGGGGGGGGGAAAGGGTTCCTTCCCCCTCCTCTTGAAAGCTGGGCTTGAGCAGCAGTTCCCTTCATTTAATGTTAGCCACTTCAGTTGATTTCTTTGCTAAAACCTGAATTATGAAAATCGCCTGTCAATTATCCCAGATACCTGTGTGAAAGAATTACTGCGCATTCACAGCAAACTTTATTTTTTTTCCCATTTTCCAGTAAAAGCTAATTCAGAATAACTCCATTTAACAGTTATTTTATGCTGAAATACTGAATACCTCAGGGAGTCTTTTAGGGATTTTAAAGTCTCATTATTTATAAATGATTCATGCTGCATTTTCAGAAAAACCTACAATTAGTGTGGGTAGTACATAGACTCCTTTGGGAAAGGTGGAGAATAAAAAGCACAACAAAATATACATGCATTATATACAAGCTTTTTAGTTTTATTGTTTTGCAATGGACTATAAAAAGAATAGAACTGGGATAAGGCAGAGGGAGATTCTTTCCCTAACCTTTTAATAAATGTGTCAACTGGCATTGTTTTGTGAAAGACCAATCCTTTAACAATTGTTCAGCCCACAATAATTTGTGAATGTGAGTTTAACTCTGAAACTTTTGATAATTGAATGGGACAAACTTGTCCATATTCATCAGTCATGTCTGAGTGTGGTAGAATCTCTATCTGGGCCTCTTTTGTGTTTCAGATACCACAAAGGAAGCTGTTTTTAAAAATACAACAATTGCTCAAGAAGCACACAGCAATTCAGCACAATATTTGCAACTGCAGACATAAGAGAGGGTATAAGGTTTGAGCACCAGGCTATTAATACCTTTCCAGATGCAGGCTCTAGGCAATGGACATGTACTGTATGTTATTTTTAGCTGTTTTCCAATTATGAACACATACATGCTTGAACCATTATTTTTTATGCATATATCTGTCTCAGATTCTTCCTTTCCTGAGCACTGATTTTTTGGGGAAGCAAAATCAGAGGGTTTTCTTCTGTGTTCCTGCTTGTAAGTTCTCATCCTTTGATCAATTCACAATGAATTGATCTCAATAGTTTCTAAAACATTTCAATGAGTTCCCTCAAATCACAGTTCATATCGTGAAATTCTCACCTAAATTTCTTGGATTAAATAGTATTGTCTTCCTAGCATACCATTACTGAACTTGACATTACCCTGTCTTTAAAACACATCATACCTTTAGGCACACTGTATGCCAGGGGTCTTCAAACTTGGCCCTTTTATGACTTGTGGACTTCAACTCCCAGAATTCCTCAGCTAGGCACACTGGCTGAGGAATTCTGGGAGTTGAAGTCCACAAGTCATAAAAAGGCCAAGTGTGAAGACCCCTGCTGTAATTCTTCTGCTTTAATCGAATCAGGAAGAAGAAAATGACTTTGGAGGAAAGAGTGTCAGGGATGGGTTGGTTACTCTATATGTGGCATGAGTGAGACAGCAAACATGGCAATATCATCCAAGCCAATCCTTCCCTGATCCAAGTTAATCTTCACAAAGACTCAAAAGAATCAGAACAGGTATTCCAGTAAGGCTTAAGCACATCTTCTCAATCTCATATTCTCCCAATGTGTTTGCTGATGACTCTGAGCACTTCTTCACCAAGCATTTTCTGTCATGATTTCCTACCAATTCCTCAAGAGCATGTAAAAGTAACTTGAAATTAATTCCATTTAACTATGAAATTGTACCAAGAACCATAATAGGTTCTCAGCTACCATAATAGGAGCTAAGAGCCATAGTTCTCATGCCATTGGGGAAAACACCAACACACAGCCTTGGCCCCAAAACACCACAGAACTGCTAAGTTCTCCTCTCCAAGCAAACCCCAAATGTTTTGCTGAAATTCAAACCACAGCAAAGCAAATAACTAATAAAATCTATATATCTATTAGTATTGTAAGAAAGTACGATATTAGGGCTGATTTTGAACTGCCTCAAAAGTTCCATTTAATGTTTCCTATGAGAAATATAGTCCAGCACAGCTGGAGGAAGACATGTTGAAAAACATTGCATTCAGCACTGCAAATGGACAGACTTTTACACTCAGAGAAGAAATAAATAATAATAATTTACTAAGCTCCAGTTTCAAGGCATTGTTTCTGAGTGGTTTAGAAGACATACTTTGTGCTGCCTTGCATTCATGAATAAAGGTGATTTACCAAATTATTAAGATTTGAGAGGGATTTTTGAAGTCATTTCCACTTCTTTAGACCTTCTTTTAAAGCTACAGTTGGGCCCAAGTATTTAGTGTATGTGTTTTAAAATAAGCATTATGCACACCTCTTCAAACAGATCTTTAATAAGTACTCTTAGTCTTGGAATGTAGTTTGAATATGTTAAATTTATATTTTTAGTTTTATCATTTGCTTTCATTTACTATGCAGTAAGTGAAATCTACTTAGATCTAGAAATTGTAATAGAAGTTTAGTTATACCACTTTTATGGCTTTGCATTGATTGACCCAGTCATCAGAAATAGAGATGTATCTTAAATGTTCAGATTGTCCAAAACATAATAGACATGAAAACATTCCACATTTCAATCCAGATGTCAGGGAGTATTGTTTGTTTGTTTCCTGTTCAAATCATCAAGCATAAACTAACATTTCAGGATTCACTTTTCCATTTAAGAAATAATTGTATAGAATCAACGTTTCCTGGGTATGTCAGACCTTAATGGTACTATTAATCCCCAATCTAACATTTGAACTACTGTAATATAAATCAGCAAAATCTATTGTTTGAAGGTCCTCACTTGACTTGAACTTTTATATGCATGACATCCAAGAAATTGTAGGGCAGGATGGAGCTTAAAAGTACTCAGAGAAGCCTTCATGTTCTTGTGTGGATATTTTATCATGAATGATTTTTTAAAAAAAGTTTACATTTAGTCCAATATCCACAACAATTTTATTAGAAAATAGTAACTTATTTGCTGAGAATTGTCAACTTTTGAAAACATCAAATAATGAACATTAATGTGTGAGTTTATCTTCATAAGATTGCCCAGATCCTAATAGCTTTTCAGTACAACAGCATCCATGTAGGGGATTTTCCACTCAGAGTTATACTGTCTGAAAAAAGATGAGAATATTTCTAAATCATTGCATAAAATCAGAATAAGGGAGAAATTTGGAAAAGGAAGAAATTAAGGCTTATATCTCTGGCACATTTCTATAGATATGGATTTATATAATAATTTTTAATGGGACTTATAGTTAAGGGACAGAAAATTGCAAATTTCATATTGAAGCAATACATTGATTAGGCTATTAGGATTTAAACCGTAGTAAACTTGCATGTATATTATGAATCTTGTTACTTTAATGTAAGTACTGGATATGAATCTTATATTTTTCCCCTATAGCGGAAGCATCTACTTTTGCCATATTATGTATGATATAATTATTTCACAATATTTCAGAGTACAAATAAAACTTTTAACATAAAATTTAGCTGTTCACAGAGAAGTTCAAATTATTATAGGCATTCCCACCCCATGTTTCACTCCAAAAAATGAAAGTGCTTCAATAATGTAAAAAAACAATAACTAATAATTAAAATACATTAACAAATTAAAAGCAGCACAGAGACAAAAAAAACAGACACAACAATCAATAAGTAAAACTGAGCAACAGCATAGCTAAATAAACGTTTAAAATAGAATAAGGGAAGCTGCTACATACATGTCCACAACCTCAGTCTATATATAGTTAACTCAGCATTAAATAGAATAGAATAGAATAGAATAGAATAGAATAGAATAGAATAGAATAGAATAGAATAGAATAGAACCTTGGAGGTGTTCTAGTCCAGCCCCCTGCTCAAGCAGGAGAACCTATACCACCTCAGACAGGTGACTGTCCAGTCTCTTCTTAAAAACCTCCAATGATGGAACGCCCACAATTTATGAAGGCAAGCCGTTCCACTGGTTAATTGTCCTCACTATTAGGAAGTTTCTCCTTAATTCCAGGTTGCTTCTCTCTTTGGTCAGTTTCCAACCATTGTTTCTTGCCCTGCCCTCTGGTGCTTTGGAGAATAATTTGACCCCCTCTTCTTTGTGGCAGCCTCTCAAATACTGGAATACTGCTATCATGTCACCTCTATTTCTTCTTTTCTTTAGACTAGCCAAACCCAAGTCCTTCAGCCATTCTTCATATGTTTTAGTCTCCAGGCCTTTGATCATCTTAGTTGCTCTTCTCTGAACTTTTTCCAAGGTCTCAACATCTTTTTGTAGTATGGTGACCAAAATTGCTTGCAGTATTCCAAGTATGATCTCACTAGGATTTTATAAATCGGTACTAATACTTCATGTGATCTTGATTCTATGTCTCTGTTTATACAACCCAGGATTGTATTAGCTTTTTTGGCTGCTGTTGCACATTGCTGGTTCATAGTCAAGTGATCGTCCACTAGGACTCTTACTATTTTTGAGTCAGGTCTCACCTAATCTGTACTTATATCTTTGATTTTTTTTTCTGCCTAAACGTAAAACTTTGCTTTTCTCCACATTAAAACTCATTTGGTTGGATAGGGCCCATTGTTCAAGTTTGTCAAGATCTTTTTGAATCTGAGTTTGTCTTCTGGGGTGTTGACTATTCCTGCCAGTTTAGTGTCATCTGCAAATTTGATGAGTTCCCCTTCTATTCCCTCATCTAAGTCATTGATGTGTGTATTTAGGCACTGGATTCAATCTTCCTATCCCCATGTCATAGGATTGCATTTGAGACCAACATGGGACTTCAAATAAAGTCCTAAGGAACTTAGACTATACCTTTCCCTCTGGGGCTAAATAATTCTATTGACCTTCTGAGCACCAAGCAATAACTGTGCCCAGACCTGGGCTGAATGCACTCAAAGCACAGCAAGAATATACAGTGTTCCTTTAGTTTTTGAGCTTTTTGGATTATATATTCCAAAATATATGTGGTTGTGGCATGAAATACAATGCCAAAATATTTGAATGACTTGACTTGCTCAAAAGGATAATAAGTTAATTTCCTGGTGTGCATTTTAGAGTGCTTTGCAAACACTAGCACCTTGATTTTATTGTAATTAATTTCTAGGGGTTTTGCAGTACAATACTCAGCCAGTATTGTAATGCTATTTTTAAGCCAATATTAATCTGGGAGAGCAAAATTACCTGTATATAAGAGAATTGCTATGTGCTTCTCTGCCAGTTTGAGGTTGTTCAGCAGTTTTCAGCATTAACATTGCATCAGGAGACCATGTACCTTTGCATTTTGCTCCGTATCTGGAGGAGGAAACTCAATCCAAAAGCTTATTTTCTTATTTTTGAAGGCAGCAAAACTCACCCATTCTTACCTGAATCTGCTTTTGTATTTTACACATCTACATAATAAAATAAGTTAGTCGGATTCTACACTACTCTTACTACCCCTGTAAAGCTGAAAATTTACAACCAGTTCCATAAATCTAAAGGAGAGAGACACACACAGAGAGATCAGAGAGAGACAGAGAGAAGGAGAGAGAGAGACCAGGTAAAGAGAGACCAATTGATCACTGGGATCATGTAAAGCAGATAATTTGCTTTCCTCATTTCAGTTGTGCTGTAGACAAACAGAATTGTATTATCTTTTTTATGCCCAAAGCCTCTGACAATAGTTTCCTTTTTGGACTACCTGTGTGCAAAACATATGAATATCTATCTATCTATCTATCGTGTGTGTGTGTGTGTGTGTGTGTGTGTGTGTGTGTGTGTGTGTGTGGAGAGAGAGAGAGACAGAGAAAGGGAGAGGGATTAAGATGGCAAATATATCCCACACACCTATTTTTTCCACAACAACAACCCTGGGAAGTGAGTTGGGCTGAGAGAGAGCTACTGGCCCAAGATCACCCAACTGGTTTTCATGGCTAAGGCAGGACTAGAAGCCATGGACCCCTACTTCCTAATCTGAAGCCTTAACCCCTAGACCAGAACTGACAGACATATAAAAGATTAGGGTGTTCAGTGTATCAACATGTTTCCAAAATATTCATAGGTTTCTAAGCAGAAAACTATTGGAAATGCATGTTTGTGAGTAAGCAATAGACCTGACGTGTGGATTTGCTTCCCTGTGTGTTTCATCTCCTTAAATCTCCTGAGCCAAAAATAACAACTTAAGCTTTAACTTTGAAGATATGTTGCCAAGCAAAGAGGCAATTTTGGTTGTCCCCATATAAAGGAAGCTGCCTTTATCAAATCAAGCACCCTCCTAAGTTCAACTTCCAGTATTTCCCAGCCGGGATGGCCATTGCTAAGAATTCTGACAATTGAAATCTATATATCTAATTATAGTCACATTGGGGTGATATAAAGCTCTCTATAATATAGGTATGTGTCTTCTGTTCCAAATATAATAATATTTAGCATGAAATTTATGGAAATCTGTTAGAAAGATGTCACTTGGTATATGAAAATTATCAAATGGCCTTTTATTCTACATGAGGAAATTTTATTTTCCTTCCAAGTGAGGATCATCTTCCAAATATCAATCCCCCCTATGACTCTTATATGGCATGATCAGCACAGTTTGTTATTGGACATGGTTTGGATTCAAATTCCAACTTAGCCATAAAGCTCTTTGGAGATCAATCACTTTCTTTTTAAGCCTGAATTACTCACAGTGCTGAGATGATAAAATAATAGCCTCTGTGAGTACCTTCTAGAGTGTTCAAAATACAAAGATAGGAAAATTACAAAATAATAAACTTCAAATTGCAAGAGATTATTATAATGACTACTATAAATATGATGATTACAAGATCTAAATTCTTTGGAGGGCATCTGTCTTCCCTGTCACTTTGACATCTGCTCTTTGATGCTATCATGTGTTGTAATCAGCAGTTATAAAATAATGATGAAAATATCAGTCACTCTCACTTTCTCAAACATAGAGTGATAATACTTAAAATGAAGAATTGCTTTATCTTATAAATCAAAACTATCCGAGTGGTTAGCCCTTTCCCCCAGAACAGAACAGTTGGAAGAATTGCACAGTCACTTTTATCCTAACTTACTTCAAACTTATTTTTTTCTGAACATCTGAGTTACTTCCCAGATATTAGATACTAAGCATCATGTGTCCAGTCTCAAAGATACATGTTTTATGCTGAGGGGTTTTTTTTTTTCATTCAATCCTATTTGATTCTTGGAGACTGTATAGACAAGTCCCTGGTTTTTCAGGAGTAATTTGCTATTGCCTTCTTCCTAGGGCTGAGAGAAAGTGATTGGCCCAAGCTGGCTTTACAGTATGTCCAAGGCAGAACTAGAACTCACAGGCTCCCAGTTTTTAGCCTGATGCCTTAACCAATCCACCAAACCTACTCTGGTATGCTGATATATAATACCCCTAATTAATAACAAGAATTATAGTTGTACTTTTTTTAGTTAAACCTAGTGATGGCGAACCTTTTAGAGACCGAGTGCCCAAACGGCAACCCAAAACCCAGTTACGCATCGTCGGGTGCCGGGTGGGTGTGGCCAATTGGGTGGGTGTGGCCATTGGGTGGGCATGGCTGCGGTGGTAACAGCAGACTGGGTGGGACTAAAAAGTTCAATCAATTCCAACTTTGCAAGACCTTTTTTTTTCCCGTGAGAAGTTGAAATTGACTGATTGATTGAACCTTTTTTTTTTTTGCACACGGCACCAGAGGCCTAAAGTGAAAAGGTTTTATAAAACCCAGATGAAGGCCTAGGACTGGGGCGACGGCGCGCGTGCCCACAGAGAGCGCTCTGAGTGCCGCCTCTGGCACCCGTGCCATAGGTTCGCCACCACTGGTATAACCACAACACAAAACTAATTTTATGCAAACTAGTTATTGCTCAGATTATTATTATTATTATTATTATTATTATTATTATTATTATTATTATTATTATTATTATTATTATTATTATTATTATTATATGTCAATGTGATGCTGGCTGTGCTATGTCATCCACTACATTGCAAGGTAGAACATAATTAATCTTGACACAAATTAATTATTATATTGACCTGTTGAGGCAAAACTAAATGCAAAATTATTCATTTTGATTAAGCATGTCAAATATTTTGTTGTTGTTAGTTGCGAAGTTGTGTCCAACCCATTACAACCCCATGGACAACGTTTCTCCAGGTCTTCCTGTCCTCTACCATCTTCTGGAGTCCATTTAAGCTCATGCCTACTGCTTCAGTGACTCCATCCAGCCACCTCATTCTCTATCGTCCCTTTCTTCTATTGCCCTCAATCTTTCCCAGCATTAAGCTCTTCTCTAGTGAGTCCTTCCTTCTCATTAGGTGGCCAAAGTACTTGAGTTTCAACTTCAGGATCTGGCCTTCTAAAGAGCAGTCAGGGTTGGTCTCCTCAAGGACTGACCGGTTTGATCACCTTGCAGTCCAGGAGACTTGCAGGAGTCTTCTCCAGCACCATAGTTCAAAGGCCTCAATTCTTTTGTGCTCAGCCTTTCTTATGGTCCAACTTTCACAGCCATACATTACAACTGGGAAAACCATGGCCTTGACTATACGTACTTTTGTTGGCAGGGTGATGTCTCTGCTTTTTAGTATGCTGTCTAGATTTGCCATAGCTTTCCTCCCCAGGAGCAAGCGTCTTTTAATTTCTTGGCTGCAGTCCCCATCTGAGGTGATCTTGGAGCCCAGGAAGATAAAATCTGTCACTACCTCAATTTCTTCCCCATCTATTTGCCAAAAATTGAGAGAGCCGGATGCCATGATCTTGGTTTTCTTAATGTTGAGTTTCAAGCCAACTTTTGCAGTCTCCTTCTTCATCCGCATCAAGAGGCTCTTTAGTTCCTCTTCACTTTCTGCCATTAGAGTGGTATCATCTGCATATTTATTTATTTATTTATTTTATTAAATTTATATCCCGCCCTTCTCCTAGGTTGTTGATATTTCTCCCAGCAATCTTAATTCTAACTTTTGATTCATCTAGCCCTGTCTTTCTCATGATGTGCTCTGCATATAAGTTAAATAGTCAGGGTGGCAGAATACAGCCTTGCCGGACTCCTTTCCCAATTTTGAACCAATCAGTGGTTCTGTGTCCAGTTCTCACTGTTGCTTCTTGACCCACATATAGGTTTCTCAAGAGACAAATAAGATGGTCTGGTACTCCCATCTCTTTAAGAACTTGCCACAATTTGTTGTGATCCACACAATCAAAGGCTTTAGCATAGTCAATGAAGCAAAAGTAGATGTTTTTCTGGAACTCCCTAGCTTTCTCCATGATCCAGCGTAGGTTGGCAATTTGATCTCTAGTTCCTCTGCCTCTTCGAAATCCTGCCTGTACTTCTGGAAGTTCTCGATCCACATATTGCTGGAGTCTAGATTGTAGGATTTTAAGCATAACTTGCATGTGAAATGAGTGAAATGGTGCGATAGTTTGAACATTCTTTGGCAATGGCCTTTCTTTGGAATTAGAATGTAAACTGACCTTTTCCAATCCTGTGGCCACTGTTGAGTTTTCCAAATTTAAGATTATTGAATAGCTCAGCTGGAATATTGTCACCTCCACTAGCTTTGTTGTTGCTCAGATTTCCTAAGGCCCATTTAACTTTACATTCTAGGATGTCTGGCTCGAGGTCAGTGACCACCCCATTGTGGTTATCAGGGACGCTAAGCTCTTTCTTGTATAGTTCTTCTGTGTAATTTTGCCACCTCTTCTAAATCTCTTCTGCCTCTGTTAGGTCCCTGCCATTTTGGTCCTTTATCATGCCCATCTTTGTATGAAATGTTCCTTTCATATCTCCAATTTTCTTGAAGAGATCTCTGGTTCTCCCTATTCTATTGTTCTCTTCTATTTCTTTGCACTGTTCATTTAAGAGGGCATTTTTATCTCTTCTAGCTATTCTCTGGAATTCTGCATTCAGTTGGGTGTATCTTTCTCTTTCTCCCTTGTCTTTCACTTCCCTTCTTTCCTCAGCTGTTTGCAAAGCTTCCTCAGGCAGCCATTTTGCTTTCTTGCATTTCTTTTTCTTTGGGATGGTTTTAGTTGCTACCTCTTGTACAATATGGCGAACCTCCATCCATAGTTCTTCAGGCACTCTGTCTATCAGATCTAATTCCTTAAATCTATTTGTCACCTCTACTGTATATTCATCAGGGATATGATTTAGTTCATACCTGAGTGACCTAGGGTTTTTCCCTACTTTCTTCAATTTAAGCCTAAATTTTGCAGCAAGAAGCTCATGATCTGAGCCACAGTCAGCTCCTGGTCTTGTTTTTACTGACTGTATAGAGCTTCTCTATCTTTGGCTACAGAGCACATAGTCAGTCTGATTTCTGTGTTGACCATCTGGTGATGTCCATGTGTCTTTTGCCTTTTGGTACTCTCCATGGGGATTTTATAGCAAAGATACTGGAGTGGGTTGCCATTTCCTTCTCCAGTGGATCACATTTTGTCAGAACTCTCTGCTATGACCTGTCCATCTTGGGTGGCCCTGCCCGGCATAGCTCATAGCTTCATTGAATTATGCAAGCCCCTTCGCCGCGACAAGGCGGTAATCCATGAAGTGGTCAAATATTTAGAAAAAATGAAATATGCTCCTCCCCTACTTATTCATAAACCATATTCTTAAAGAGATCCAGGTAAAGGCCTCCATTTAATAGCCATGCATTCTTACTGTTAACTGTTATATCATCTTCTTTGAATATATAAATTTAAAGAATCATGATTTAATTTAGTTGTATAGTATTCAGTTTCAGTTTCAGTTTATTGTATTTATATCCCGCCCTTCTTCTGGTGGACTCAGGGCGGCTTACAGCCAGTTAAAAAACAGAGCAATTGATACAAATATACAAAATTTAAAATAAATTAAAAGATATATTTAAATAGGCCTTTTCTTATTTTAAAAGTTGATTAAAATCCAATTTAAAATATCCCTAGGCCAGTCCTGCCAGCTGAAACAGCCATGTCTTGAGGGCGCGGCGGAAGGAGG